>NW_027423899.1:0-19641 GCF_036562045.2 Rhinolophus sinicus | reverse complement strand
AAAAGAAAGTTTGATCTTACAGTATTTCAATTTTTTCAGCATGCTTACTTTCTCCATTTTTGTATTCCTGTTCAGGCTTTACTCTCCCACTTTATATGTTTTGGATGCCAAAAATTGTCCCTGTTGATGGTGGTTGAATAGCTTCCTTTAGTATTTCTTGTAGTGCAGGTCGTGTATTAGAAAATTTCCTCTGCTTCTGTATGTCTGGAAAGGGCTTTATTTTTCTTTATATCTAAAGTATATCTTTGTTGTGTATATTATTCTTGGCTCATAATTTCTCTCTTTCAGTAGTTTGACTATTTGTTCCAACTCTCTCCTTCTTGTAGAGTTTGTGCCAAAAAATCTGATGATAATCTAATGGGCTTTCCTTTGTAGGTTATCGTCTTCCTTTCCCTAGGTTTCTTGAGGATTCTTTCTTTCTCGTTGATTTTTGACAGCTTCAAACAATGTGCCTTGGAGAAGGCCTGTTGGAGTTGAGGTAATTAGGTGTTCTATTTGCTTCTTGGATTTGAGGATCCAGTTATTTCCACAAGTATGGGAAGTTCTCATTGATTATTTGCTTGCATATACTTTCTGTTACCGTCTCTCTTTCTTCTCCATCTGGTATACCCATTATTCTTATTTCTGATGTAGTCAGAAAGGTCTTGTAGAGTGGTTTCATTTATTTTAAGTTTCAAGTCTCTATCTTCTTACATATGTGTCATTTCTAGATTTCTATCTACAATGTCACTGATTCTTTCCTCCATCTGGTCAACTCTAGTACCTAAGCTGGCTATTTCATTTTTCATTTCTACTGTTGAGTTCTTAATATCCAGAAATTATATTAGATTCTTTTTTTAAAATTTCAGTCTCCGTGGTAAAATGTTCATGTTGTTCCTTGATTGTATTTCTGAGTTAATTAAACTGTGTTTCTGTGTTTTCTTATATCTCGTTGAGTTTTTTTCACAACTGCTTCTTGAAGTCTCTATCATTTAAGTCACATATTTCCATATCTTTAAGTTCATTTTCTGTAGGCTTTTCACTTTCTTTCTAAGCTGTCTTGTTGCCTTGTTTATTCATGGTAATTAGTAATGTATTGTTTCTGTTACTAGATATCTACAGCAGTGGATTCTGCAACAGGTTAATAGGAAAAGTTTTTTTTTTTGTTTTTTTTTTTTTATGTTTTCCAGTACGTGTTGGTAGAATGTTTTACTTGTTTGTCCAACGGCAGCCTTTTTCTCTCTTTCACAATGTAGTTTTATGTTTTCTCTGCACTCTTCCATCTTCTCACACATTGGGGAAATTCCCTGGAAGGCAGGCTTCTTCTCTATTAACAGTTTGCCTGGGTCTTAGGGCGCCACGTCTGTGTGGGGACTGCGGAGAGCTTTTGAAGTTCCACAGCTCTTCCTGCTCCAGATTCAGTGGACGTGGTTTACAGCAGTTCTGTTTACTCATGCAGGGAAGTACCCAGATAGTTGGGGACAGCGGTGTGGTGGGTTTTGCGAGGTGGCCCAGAGCAATGAATCAACCACCATCAAAGCCAGTCCAGCTTCCACAGCTCCCTCCTCTTGGCCGGAACTTGTAGGGCTGCAAATCTGTGTCTGCGGACCACAGTTTTCAGAACTGGAAATAGTCTATTATTTTGAGCTGACACTGCTCTGTTCTGCTTCTAGCATTTGGCATGTTGGGGCGTGGTGAGCTCTGGGAGGGTAGGGAGTGAGCGGCCAATCTCAGTGCCTAAGGCTTCCATTTTCTGTAGCAGTGAAGGCTTACACCACCATTTACAGCCTTCTTTCTCAGTCTTTGTTCCAAGGTCTCTGCCGTGATCCTTTGGTTTAGCCGTGTTATATGTGGTACCCTCAGCCCTATGGGCCATAAATGGAGCCCAAGCAGTCCAAGTCCTTCCCTCTCCCACAGCTGCAATAGTTCTGGGATGCAGCAAGCTCATAGCATTGAGCTACTTCTGCGTCCTGTGCCCCCGCAGCCCCTTCTTCACACTTCTCTCTTCCCTCCTCCTCTGCTCATGCAATTTGCACACGTTTAGGTGAATTCAGTAGTGAGCCTCTTCGTGTTGCCTGTCTGCTGTGCAGGGAGTCCTTTGAGGAATTATAGTTGTTCAATTTGTTGTAAACCCCAGGGGAGATTTCTGCAGGCTTACCTAACACCACCATTTTGATGATTTCCAATCTCATGATTTTCGTTGTATGAACTTTCCCAGAAATTTTGGAAAATATCTGTGAGCAAGGAATTTAAATCTATTTGGTGTGATGAGAATTGAAGTTTTGTAGTGCTACTGAGGAATACTTTTTCAAATAAGAAAGTTTGGAAAGAAAATCCACTTTCAACATATTTCAAAGAAGGAGCATGAAGAGTTTAACTCAATGGTTAAACGTCTATGCATTTAGTAAAATATGAAGGATGTTTCAAAGATGTGCTTCTCTCCATGACTTTCTAGCAGGTATAAAACAGCCATCTCTGTGTTAAGCATGGTTCTACAAATAAAACAAAAAGAGTTCGATTGAAAAATGCTTCTCAGTTACTATCACCAGTTCAAGATTAAACAATAAGCACTTTAGACCAAAGTGTAATATAAATAATCATAATGCTGGTATTGTAGCTGACACAAGTATAGAATGTATACTTTAACTCCACATATTTAAATATGCCACAAAAGATGAAGCCTGCTTCCAATCACGGACTGGCTCATACAACAGCTCCAATGACAACAATTTATCTTCTTCCTCATCAACTTCAGTTAGACCCTAAAAACAAGTTATACTGTACCAAAATTACATTTCAAATTATTTGACCACTTTCATATGCGCTCTCATAGCAGGTACTCTTGAACAAATGACCACATTTTGATTTTAATTGCAACACAATATCTAATTACCATTCCTACTTATTTCTCACTTACAAAGATGGAATTTTGAAATGGTGGTGCTTCTACTTTTTCATCAGTTTCCTGATTTACATGTTACAGATGCTCAGCTTTCTAACTCTACAAATGACAGGTACCCCATGGTTCCCAATGCCAATGATAGCTAGTACATTTGCTGCCTCTCCATCACACATTGCCTGCAATATAGAACCATCATCATTATTGCCAACCACCTACTATGATATGCAGAATAGCAAAGATTCAAATGGATAATGGCAGATATCAGCAGAAGTACTCATATACTGCATTTCAACAATAAACTTACATATACAACTTTATGGTTTCTTTGTCCATATTATGTGAAATAGTTGGGTTTCAAATGATGCCTACTCTCAATGACAGGCTCCAAAATCTATATTGAATATTTGCATGTTTGTCATTAGCTTGGACTATTCAAGAGCATTCCTTTAAGTAAATGATATCTACTTTAAGATTTTAAAAAGATAAATTCATGGGTGTAATATGAAAAGCAGTGACATGACTTAAGGAAGTTCTGAAACACCCCAAGATATATCAAATGGGATTGTAAATTAGGACTACATGAAAGGGATTCTTACAAAATAAATTGACATTATGTTAATACACAGTATTTACTTTGGTGTTTTCTCAATTTCATTTATTTTTCTTCCAGTACTTTTTTAATTCTATGATTTGGATTGCACCGCTAGAGCTCATCTTTATTAAAATACATCACATTCTTAAAAATACAGCACAGTCTCAACCAGCTCAATAGCTATGATCACCATTATACCATATTCACTCAAATGAAATAATAAAGATCACAGAATACCATCAACAAATTTATGACTGTCAGCATCTAGCAGGATTTTGCAACTGATAGCATAAAATCTTCACTTTTTTTCTAATGCATTAATTTCATTCCTACTTATTCACGTCTCTTATTTCCTGCCTTATGATTCCATTCTATAGGTTTATGCATATATTTATGTTCCTTATGTTCCATCAAAGACAGGCTGAATTCCATAAGCTTGCATTCAATGCCTGTTTGATTTTGAAACAAGAGCCAGAGCTTGGCTAACATACGCCTTGCATATGTGGCTTCTATTGATCTCAAGGACTCCATAAATTTGAGTTCCACTGTCCATTTTAAGACTAGATTTAGAAAGTAATATTCAGCTCTTAAAATTTCGGTCTTACATATTCACCCCAGCTCTTCAACCCTGACTTTATTTTCTCTTGTTGCCTGATAGAACACTAGTTAAACATCTCAGCACAGATGTAATATCTTTCAGATGTGTGTTTTCCCACTTTTCATTGTTCAACAAGGGCATCAGCAAAGCTTTACAACAGTACATCTCATGCAACATATGTTTAGTGTTTTTTGAATGAGTAATGGATTAGATGTGAATGAAACTAATTAATACCAAATTTTTTTTGCCAAATATAGCAAAACTCCACTGATTTTCAATACATTATTGTTTTCTTTTATCTCTTCAACACAAACACTTTGTTTTCTTTAGCAATGAGATAGATGGCAGCTATGATAGCCTCTGAGTCCATCACTGAATCTAGGTTAAGCAGGGAAATGTAATGTTAATTATTTCTATGAATTTTATAATGCCAAAAGTCAAAATGCTGCTATGTTCATATTTTGGATATTTCAATGTGTTTTTTAATGCAAAATAATTTTTCCATCCTTGTACTTGTAAGTATATTGATTTCTACAAGCCACTATTTAAACTGAAGTTTCATCCAGAAATTCAGAAGTTTATGACAAGTATAGCTATATCGAGATCTGTATCTACATCTATATCTGTATCTATATCTATATCTGTATCTATATCTATATGTATATCCATCACATAAACTGTGTTCCTTTAACACTATATTCAGCACTACTCAAGTTCATGTAGTGTCTCATTTGAAATCATGGTATTGCGCAATCAACCTACCTGTTATCATTGTGTGGACTGCATTAGTACTCTGCTCTATATGCAATGATAATGAATACCTGCATGTGTTAGTCAAAATGAGTTAACATTTTAACACTCTGTTTTTCTTGTGTTGCCTTAATGGCAGATGTAAAAATTTCAAAAATGCAAAAGAGCTGGAATGCTAAATGAACCTAAGGGAAGACCAGAAGTTCTGACGTATTTAAACAAAATTCTGTGCTTAAGGCAATTTAAATGCAAAATTAACATCGTGTCTTCGAAAATTGTCAGAAATATGAAGGTAGCTTTACCTTCCCTGATAGTTGCAAAAGTGGCAACATCACACTGTGGCAACATGTCATATAACATAATGTTTACCAAGAGATTATATAGGCACGTGAAACAGGACTTGTAATTGTGGATTGAACGGAGCCTTTACCTCACTTTCATAGGGTCCAAGTTATTAAACTCAACACTGATGGTAGAAATGCTGTCATGTGCTATGAAAACCTGAAATTCACATAGGCTACATTAGGAACTCGCCTTATAGTCTTAATTAGACAATTGATCTAATGATGTACATCTTAAAAATCATAAAGGCAGGTCAGTCATGTGCTCGAGGTTTCACTATAGAGACCAAAAAAAGAAATGTATTTGATTGGTAAGTACTAGTTTTCCAATGGGAAACACCGGAAATACCAGAGTTAGAAATACACTTATTGATTTGAGTGTTGCCACTGGGTCTGTCCACTTAGTGTTTTTATGTGCATAATTGTAACTGGTTTGGAAGCTGAATAGCTAGACAGTTCAATAGACACAATTAAATTTTGATTAACTAAATCTATACTGATTTACTCCCACCCAGCTACATACAACTTTTTGAACTAAGGTTCACTTGATCCACCAGATTTTCTTTGCTTCATGAAAAAGTAGACAATTTGGTGGGGGGGCAGGGCATAGACTAGATATCACCTCCTTTGGAAAACTTGGTTCAAGCGGTATCCAAGCAAGTACAAGTCTTGACTTGCACGAAAAATCCTTGTACAAACTCTTCTTCAGTGTTATTAAAGGTTTTAGGATTCCTTATTAGATTTGAGTGAACTTGTCTTTGATTAGATGTCATTGTTGACATGACATACTTTATATTTGTGTACACTCTGATTGAATACAACTGGAATATCCCCTACCACTTGAACATTATCATTTTTTTTTTCCTTCAATAGCTTGGAAAGTTTAAGTAATCAGCAACAATCTTTTTTTCATAAGAAGCCTTTAGTTTTCACACATGAAGACAATTATATTCTTTCAGACACCACTGGTGTAAACACATATGCTACCAGTACTCAAGGAGTGTGTTGATAATTGTTAACCTAATCATGTTAATCTAATTGAAAACATAATCAATCATAGGAATATATTGAACAAAACCATACCTTTCTTTGAATTCATCCTGAGCACAAAATGATTGATAGCTGTGTGCAATGTGAGTGAGAAGGATTAAGCGAGCATGTTCCTCTTTCATAGGTGCTAACAGTAGATATAGTTCTCCGTCTAAGACAAAGAACATTCTCACTGGCATTAAAAGCAATTCCAACAGATTATATTGCCTGCCGATTCCTAATCTTATACTGCCAATGCAAAATCACACTTGAAATTTCTCTTTGATATTGTTTGTGTTTCAGAATGCAATTGGCACTGTGGAGAAACTACCAGATTTATTATTAAACAATGATATGTCTCATATCTAATATATATTATACATATAATGACCTTTTAAAGGAAATTTTTCCAAAAATTTCTATGGGAAATGTCCTAGAGTAAAGAGTAGAATATCCTAATCCATTTTTCATACAGTAAAATAGTCATAGAGTTAATCATATTGTATCACCACATTAACCTTGGGGCTAATGATACAAAAACTCATGGGATAAACACTCATCAAGTCATTCTACACTAAATGTCTCCCTGAAAACTGTAACTTCAATTCTGAGGTTTTGTGGGAAATCCAATTCAATTTTATTCTCATTTTATTCCTCTCATACCCAACATTCAATCAATCCCATTTTAAATACGAGCCTACAACAGAAGTATGCAATTATTTAATAAATATAATTTATGTGATAAAAAATACCAAATGTTTGAAAAATCTGTGAAGCCCAGTATTAGTATAAACCAGTCTGTTTCCTCTGTCTCTTATATACCAAAAATAAAAGGCAACTATGACAAGTGTATAGCAAGGCTTGTGATACAATGTTGTCATTCTGTCTGATAACAAAATGGAAAATACTACAATATATAACATGACAAAACAAAACAAAAACAAACAAACAAAAATATAGAGAAAAACACGTGGAATTACAAAGTTGTAAAGTAAATATGAATGTCATGTCAACTGTCTTCACTATGAATAACAAGTCATTGATATTTTAATTAACACTAGACACTTCTGAGAAAGGTGACTTCATAGGTTATTGAAAAGTTAAATGAATACCGCTGTTACTGCTGAAAACCATTGTGATAAAAATGTATGCACATGTCACAATAGGTTGTGTGAGATATTTGTTTAAAATTAAGAAATGCAATTGAAGATAAAAATAAGAAAGTTGTTGTTGACTCCTAAAGTGTTCGTTCTTGCTGACAGTTCCAAAGATTACCATTGAGTATGGGGGAAATTCAAGGGATAATCAGATAGACAGAAATGCTAAGGCATTGTTGAAATCATGAATAGGTGAGCAGGACAACATGGCCCTATCAAACAAATGTACAGTGTTCAAGTCCATTGGGTGTTGATAACTCCCAAAGAACACACAGGATCATTAGCAAGTGCTCAAGATAAACAGGTCACTCAAGGCTAGCAGGAGATACTCATCAATGCCAAAAAACTCTCAGTACCTCACTGCAGATATCAGGATCAACAATGTTGTCCTTAGGATGACAAGGGAACACAGGAAAAGTGGGGGACACAGATGCATTCTACTTGGCACACAGAACAATCTAAATAAGCTTAGCACCAAGCACTACATGAAAACCACCCACAACAAATGATGAGCATCACTAACTACTGATAGCCACTTTGGCCTTGTCATGACAAACATGACACACTCACAATTGCAAAGGCAATTAGACACAACTGTGGCAACATTGTATTTCCAGGCAACACACAGGACATAAAGAGCCTTACCTGAACAACAGGGGATACTGAGGGCAACCAGATTAGCTCAGAAACATGGGATTCATCAGGACCATTTTGGATCCATTAGAGTAACAAATTACCTCAGGCCCAAACAGAGGTACACAAGGATATTGTTGCATACCTCCTTATCAGCTAAGGGCAATACTAACAAACTGAAAATTTTCAGGTCAATCAGGGAGCTAAGTGAATCCATTAGAATGTGCCCCAAACATCCTGCACATACTCAGAAAACCCGGAGCTGCTAGATAGTAAGGATGTTCTCAAAATCAGCAAAGTGCACTGGTCCACAAGCACATGCTAGGAATGCTTACATGTACTAGCAGGAACATCCACAACCAATAGCAGACACTCCAAAACCATTGGTGACCCAGGGATACAAGGACATTCTACCAAACCAGCTGGGGGCTCAGGACAACCAGAATACACTCATGGACAATGTGGATTCTTCAGACAAACAAAACTCTAACATGACATATGTGTTCTATCAGAAATACCAAACAACACTTAGAACAAACACTATGCACACAGGATCACTGGGCTAAAACCAAGAAGACCTGGGTTTGTACAAAACATCGCAAGGTCAGTTAGGACAACCTGTGTGTTTCCTATTATAAGAGAAGAACCAGCAATTACCATAAGGTTTAAAGTCCACAAGATTTTTAATAGCATCAATATGGGCAGTCTGAAAGACAAGACATTGACTCTACCAAAATGCAGATTCAGAACCTGAGCATGCTGAACAACTAATGCCTCCAGTGTCCACTGCAGAAAAGAAAGGAGCTATTGTTACCACTAAGGATCTCTCAAGGCCATAGGTTGTTCACGACACCATGAAAGGTATACTCAAGACCACCTGGGCTCTCAATACCACCAGAATGGTACTCCATACCACCATGATTTCATCGGCGCTCATAGGGGGCCCATTACAGCCAAGAAGTGTTCACAAGTACTAAGATACTCTCAGGGTGACTCATGGTCACAATAAGCTGCATGCTCAAATAATTACCACAGAGAACTCAGAAATAACTAAGGCCATCCACAAAAAAAGAGCAGAAACCGAGTTTCACCCAGATTTGACACTGAGGAAAAGCAAAAATTCTTGAGGACAAACAAGGAACTTTCAGGAATTCTATAATGGGATCAAATGCAAAGGGGAGGGCTGAGAACAAGAGGACAATCGGGAAGGAGGAAGTGGTGAGGATGACCAGGCCTTACAAGATCACTGTGGGGTGCTCACGTCAATGAGAGAGATGACAACAAACACCAGTGGGTGCCCAGGAAACAAGATTTAAATTCAGCATCACCAGAAGGACTTTGGATAACAGGGATTTTGAGGGACCAGTAATCTGTAAACACACAGCAGGAGAATCTAGGAAACATTGGAAGCACACAGAAAAACAGGGCCAGATATGGAAGACCATAGTAATTTCAAGGCCACTAGCATGCTCCAGAGCACTAACAATGACTAAAACCAACAAAGAGGAGATAAGGCAAAGAGAAGATGAGGCAAAAAAAAAAAAAAAAAAAGGAATCAGTGAATCCAGAGAATGCTCAACATCACTTGGGAGACATCAGCATTCCCAGGAGATGTCTTGAGAAATGAGGAGGCCTGTGGGACTACCAATGCACTAACAAATACATCAGGAGGGATGAAGAGTCACCTGCTGTCATTAAAAATCACCAGAAGAATCTCAGGAATCCCCAAAGTCTCAAGGTGCACCAACACAGTGAGGGGCACAGTAGACCTTTAAGGGCAGTAGAGATTGTCAAGGAAAACTCAGGACAAGCAAGAAGTACTGACAACCATCATGGATTATCTGGGACCAGAAAGAGCTGCTCAAAAGCACCAGAGCACTAGCAGAAACACCAAGAGGACCAGGTGCTTGACAGTATCATAAAGGACAATTCAGGACAATCACTGTGAATTCTGGAAACCAGGGGACAGAAAACATTTACTGAAAACAATGAATATACCCTCAGGAGCTGGCAGGGTTACTCAAATGGATCTGAGTGCAACATGAAACAAAGTGGGAAGCTACAAATCACCAGGGTGAAAACAGGAGCACAAAAAGCCACTCAGGGCAACTACAGTGCTAAGTGTAACAACAAGGGTCTCTTGGTCCAGAAAAATTTCTTGAGACTAGGAGTGGTGCATGAAATCACCTGGAGCCATCTGATAACACCAGTGAAATACAGAAGACAACTTAGTCTCCATCATTATTTCACAGGTGGTCAATAAAATCAAGTGGTGCTGCTTGTCCTGGGCATGTCTTTGTTTCCTTGAAATATTTCTAAAGTGCTTGGCTGTTTCTTGTAATATAGATTGTTGTACTGAAATCCAACATGTGTCACACTTCTCAATTCTTCTGGTAGTTATGAGCAGGCTTTAGAATCTTGACAACAACACGGTGATGCTCAACCACATATTAAGGCTGTTGGGAGACCCCTGATGGAATTACTAATTAATAGCATACCGACATGACCTAGTTCTTTGGACAACCTGTTAGTGATTATCTGCATTGCCAGTTGCACCTTAGAGTTATTTGATGTTCTTGAGTGCCCTTTTCTATTTCTGAAACACTTAGTATGCCCTGAGTTACTTATTTTGATCCCCAATGGCCCCTTTGCTGCTGAAGCACTTCTGGAGGTTCCAATATTGCCATAGTACTTTAGAAAACAGTAGCATTTCTCAGAACTCTCTGGTTGCTATGAGATTTTTTTATATGGACATGAGAAGTCTCAAAAAGTCTTAGGAGAACCATGATAACTGTGAACACATCCTGCTCTTTCTGAGAAATCAGTGGATGCTCTGGATGTCTGTCAGTTGTCATGATTGCCTTCTGGTAATCCTGGGATACCCTTTGTGGCCTTTGAGATAAATTGTACTTCTGATAGTCCCCTTGTCTTTCTAAAAAGCCTCTGCTGTGAAGTCTGTTACGCAACGGTGTTTAGGTTGTCCCATTCATGTTCTGAAAATCCCCTGGCTATTCCAATAACTTTCTTTCAGTTTTCGTAGTTCTTTTTTTATTTCTTTTTGGTGCCACCTCAAAAGTCTCAGCTTCCTTAGGTGTTCCTGGGAACCCTTAGTTATCTTGAGTGCCCCTGTTTCTTCTGTGGGGCTAAAGGATCCTGAAAAACCTTTTGGTAATCATCACCTTTCTAATGGTTTGGGGCACTAAAGTACTGTGAACTTTCAGGCCTTTATAAAAATAGTCAGAATTCAATTGGACCCCTTAAAGGCATGGGGAATTCAATTGTCATTTAAATCCCACCATATTCTGTCAGGCATATCAGGGGCTCAGCAGTAACAATGCACAATCAATCAATTAAAAATATGGTAACAGTCACCTGCTGTCCTCAAAATCCATCAGGAGAAACTCAGGAACCTAAAAAGTCCCAAAGTGCTGTGTGACACCAAGATTGACTGAGGAAGAGAAAGGGCTCATGGTACCAGGAATGGCACAGTGAAAAACCACCTGCAGTCATCTGAAATCACCAGTGGAAAACATAAGACACCTAGGTCCTCATCACAGTTTCCCAAGCACTCATTACAATCATGTGGTGCTGGTGTCCTGAGCATCTCTTTGCTTCGTGAATGTTTCCTAAAGTGCTTGGCTATTCATTGTAATCTAGAATGATGTCCGAAATGCCCCACACAGGTCTCAATTGTTCTGGTCGGTATGAGCAGACTTTAGAAATTTGGACAACACTGTGGTGACTCTTAACACGTTGCGTACAGATCACGAGAATCTACGTTTTTTTCTGAGCCACGCGTTAAGGACGGATAACAAGAATTCTCGTTTTTACTGTTGACTCTTTTTACTTTGCATATTTTATTGAATTATTTGTAGAATAATTATTTATAGAATAATTTATAGAAAAATTTATTTGTAGAATCTATTATTTATAGAAAAATAATAAATGACATAGAAGCATTTACGCTTTAAAGAGAAGAGTGCATTTTAAAGTAGTTTCTTTTAAAAACCTGCCGGAACACAGGGGTATGAGGGATTTAAAACCCGCCATACGCAACGTGTTAACAAACACTAATACTATTGATTGACTTCTTGTGGTGTTAATAATTTTCTGGAAGTACTGAACATGCCTTAATCCTTCTATAGCCCTTTGCTGCTTGTCTGTATTTCCAGATGCATCTCAGTTCTTTTTGGTGTCCCCAAGAGCCATTTTCTACAACTGAAATCATCGTGTTTGCACCAAGTTACTTGTGTTAGTCCTGAAAGTCCCACTTGGTGCTTAAACATTTCTGGAGGTCCTGAGAGTGCCATAGTATTTCTAGAAACTAGTAGTTTTCACCGAATATTGAGTATTTCCATGTTGTCATGACTGACTCTAGTAGTTCTGGGTGCCTCATGATAATTTCCACAAGTCTCCATGGATAATGTGGGTTCAGTAAAGAACACCTGAGATAACTCATAACATCAACAGATATTCAGATACCCATGATGCAATCACAACAATGAAGGAGCGTTCAGAAATTCCAATTAGCACACAGGATGCTAGACACTTGATGTAATCCAAAACTACAGTGTTACTCTCAATAATTCTTGCACTTGAAGACCACCAGAAAACATGAAGACTATGCCTGATCTCTTAGAAAATCAAAAACAAAAGCGTTCATCAAAAGGGTGCAATTCAAGAGTGCAGCAAGGAACTCAGGACCCACAGACAGCACAATAGACTACCAGGGTATGCTCAAAACAACCCAGGCATGCTTAGAAATGCCTGTGGTTGTTTAGTAGCAGTTGGATCACTGAAAACCACCATGAATACTGAAAAATTTTAGGTCATTATTACAGCCTCCTGGGTGCCATTAATGTGACTAGGTGTCACTGAACCAGCTGCGGTCCTCTTCTGGCACCCTATCAGCAACTGATGGCATCCAGGGTAATATGGAGTGCCAGGGTTTACTACATATCTAAACAGAACAAATATGTTGTGCTATGTACCTCTGGGACACTAGCGGCTACACAGAAAATGCTCAGGACAACAGGCTCCATAGACTAAAACTGTGTGGTGCTAAAGACAACTAATCACTATAAAGATATCCATGGGTTTGTCAGCAAAACAAAGCAGTGCAGGAAGGCCACCATGATCTCAGGATTAACAGAAAGATGTCAGAACTATCAGGAGGCACCAAATGAAACAAAGGGTGAAAATGATGACCCAGAGAGGCATTCAATGGGACCGGTATATACCATGAATCAATCAGGAAATAAAGAATATTAAGGGTGCATTTAGCATGACAGTGGAAACTCAGAACAACTATGTGGCTATCAGAAATGCTGCATACTTTTAAGGACAATGAGAGAAATCTCAGGACAAACAAGAAATGTTCACTGACACTGGCACACTGTCAGAATCACCAGAAAGAAACATGAGAAAGAGGAGGCTCAAAACTCTTTGCAATATACAGGACATCCACAGACATGGCATGTCCACCAGGTTGTACTCATAAACACCCAATGACATCACAGACCCAGAAAAGTTACTCAGGACAATCAGAGATATTTGAGGACCACCACAAGGCACTTAGGAATACCAACTAAACATTGGAATAAGCAGAGGTACTCAAACCATGCAGCAAAATTCACGACCAGCAGCAATGACCACAGCACTATGAAAATCATGAAATTTCATTGAGAACAAAGTGGTAGAAACAGAACCAGTAGGGTACAACAATGAAATACAAGGCGTGCTCAGGGCCACAATGGTTCTCCCTTTAACCTGATGTGGACCTTATGAATCGCAAAGCACAGAAGAACCCCAAGTGCACTGTGGGCAATCAGGATTCCTTAAGTTAAGGAGGCCATGATCAAGAATACTCAGGAGGAATGACAACATAGAAATGGAGGCATGGGGTGAGATTCTTGAAATCTCCCTTGGAATTAAAAACAAATTGTACAGCTATAAACCCACAAATGACTCCCTGTGCAGCAGACAGGCAAGACTAAGAGACATGCAACTGAAATCATCTAAAGGATAAATAGGAAAAGCAAAGCAGGAGAGAATGTGGAAGAGTGGAGACATATGGCCCCCACAGGTTGTAGGATGGACACCGACCAGAGCTTGAAGGTCAGAGTTCCCGCATTCTGGAGCTACCACAGTCACCGGACCAGGGAGGATTTGGACTGCTAGTGATCCCTTTATCACCCACAGTCCTGTCTGAGGGATGAGCATATAACATCCCAGAACCCAAAGCTCACGACAGAGACCTCATAGCAAAGACTAAGGGAAGAAGGGTGAAATTGGCAGATCAGTCTTCACTGCCAAGCAGAGGATGGAAGGCATACATATGAAGCCTAGCTGACTATTCCCTACCATCCGCTAGTTTGTCCCACCCTCCTGCGAGTGCTAGAGGTGGAACAGTAAGAGTGTCAGTCCAACTACTTCCAGTGAAGGGGAGGGAGCCTTGTGTGCAGGACTGTCAGTGTTGGTGGTGGATGCCATTGCTCAGAGCCACCTCTCACAACCCACCCTGCTCCTGCCCCAACCCATCTGGACAGATCCCTGTAGGAGTAAACACAGCCACAGACACACACAGGCCCTGATTCTGATTAAGGATGAGTTTTGGTACTTCAGAATATCTCCATATCCCCCAACGGATGTGCTGCCCTGATCCCAGGTAACCCACTCACAGAGGAGAAGTGCAATTTCCAGGGAATGCACAAATGAGTGAGAAGCAGGAACAGTGCAGAGAAAATGTAATTCTCTGGTGTGAGAGAGAGAATAAATGTCTACAGTGAGAGAGAAAATAAAACATTCTACCAGCAAGTAGTGTAAAACAAAAGAGGACCTCATCCAACAACACTTGTAGATGCCTTGGAAGAGAAATGACAATTTACTAATTGCCATGAATAATTAAGGTAACAATACACATCAGAAAGAAAATGACAAGTCTCCAGAAAATGAACTTAAAGACATGGAAATCAGTGACTTAAATAATAGAACATTCAAGATTGCAATTCTGAAAAACAAAAACAAAAACAAAACAAAACAAAAAACAAAACAAAACACAACTTCACCAAGTTGCAAGAAAACACAGACAAGCAGTTTAATGAACTCAGAAACACAATCAAATAAAATAAAACTGAACATTTTACCAGAGATATTGAAAAGTGAATCAAATAGAATTTCTGGAGAGTAAGTACTCAATAAAAGAAATGAAGAATGAAATAGCCAGATTAGGGAGTAGAGTTGACCAGATGGAGGAAGCAATCAGTGACATCGAAGATCAAATCTGGAAATTACACAGATGGAAGTAGAGAGAGACTTGAGACTTAAAAGCAATGAAAGAACTCTACAATAACTTTCTGATTCTATCAGAGCAATATACAAATAATCTGCATACCAGACGGAGTAGAAAGGGAGGAGAGAACAGAGAATATATTGAAACAAATAGTTGAGAATGTCCCAAACTTGTGGAAAGAACTAGATTCTCGAATCCAAGAAAACAATAGAACACTTAATTACTCCAATGCCAACAGGCCTTTTCTCAAAGCCCATTGTATTGCAGCTGTCAAAATGTTACTACAAAAAAATAATCCTCAAGACACCCAGGGAAAAGAAGATGGTAACCTACAAAGGAAAGACCATCAGGTTTACCAGATTTCACAGCAGAAACTCTACAAGCCAGGGGACAGTAGAATCAAAATTTCAAACTATGGGAAGAGAGAAATTATGAGCCAATAATAATATATACAGCAATTAAATTATATGAAGCAGGAATAAAGATCTTTCCAGACAAGCAGAAGCCGAGGTAACTTTCTAACATACAACCTGCAAAACAAGCAATATTCAAGGAGGCTATTTGACTTGAAACAAAATAGCTAAAGAATAGAAAACGATGTTTAATATTAGGATCAGACAGACAGAAGCAAGAAATGGCAACATTTACATCAAAAGGACCTATACATTTAAACATAACATATGGGATAAAGAAGAGAGGAAGAAGAAGAAAGAGAAGGAGGAGGAAGAAGAGCAGGAGGAGGAAGAGGAAGAGGAGGAGGAGGAGGAGGAGGAAGAGGAGGCAGAGAAGGAAGAGAAGGAGAAGGAGAAGAAACATTTAAAAAAGAGGAAAAGACAACTTGCTACTACAGAACAGAAATGAACTCACAGCATGAATATGGATAATTTGTGGCAAATAAATACAAAAGGGGATAGCATAAAAGACTGAATGGGACCAAGGGTGGCGAAAGTAAGCATGCTGAGGAAAGTGGAATACTGTAAATGTGAAACTTTCTTTTACACAAACTTAATGGTAAGCACTATTAAAATATCCAGAACTTAAATATATAACTTGTAAAAAGGAGGAACAGAGGGAAAAATCATAGAATACCACCACACAGAAATAATAGACAGAAACAGAAAAGCAAAGAAACAATAGAGACACAGTCCTATCAGAAAACCAAAGACATAATGATAGGAAATCCTCATATTTCAAAAATCACCCTAAATGTAAATGGAGTGATCTCACCAATAAAAAAGCCACAGAGTAGCAGTTTCAATCAAAAACAAAATCTAATCACATCCAGCCTCTAAGAGACACATTTCAGATACAAAGACAAATACAGACTCAAGTAAAAGAGTGGGAATAGATGCTCCAAAGAAATGGTATTCAGAGATAAGCAGGTGTAACCATACTGATATCAGATGAAACAGATTACAGGATAAACAGGTAACAAGAGGAAACTATGGATATTTCATAATGGTAAAGAGGACTACACCACATGGATAGATACCCGTCATTAATATTTATGGCTCCAATCAGAATGCACAAAAATATACAAAGCAACTACTACAGATCTAAAGGGAAAAATTGACCAAAACACAATTAGGTAGGAAACCTAAATTCACTATTGACACCTATGGATAGATTATCCAAACAGAAAATAAATAAAGAAATATCAGCAGTATATGACACATTAGATTAAATGGACATAAATGACATTTATAGAGCTCTTCATATTAGATCAGAATGTACATTCCGTCCTAGTGTACATATGGAACATGCTCAAGTATAGACCATATATTGGGACATGAAACTGGCTTTAGCAAATTTAAGATGATTGAAATCATCCCAAGCATATTCTCTGATCACAAGACTTGGTAATTGGTATCAACTGCTAAAAGCAACCAGGAAAATGACAGAAATGTATGGAGATTAAACAAGGTACTCTTAATGAATGACTGGGTCAAAAAAGAAACAAGAACACTGATCGAAACTACATAGAAACAAATGGCAATGAAAATACATCCTACCAAAAATATTGGGATGCAGCAAAAGCAGTTTTAAGAGGCACATTTATATCATTACAGGCCTATCTCAAGAAAGAAGAAAAATCCCAGATAGATAACACCATATTACACTTTAAATAAGTAGAATAAGAAGAACAAATGAAACCCAAAGTCAGCACAAGGAAGAAGATAATAAAAGTCAGACCAGAACTAAATGAAATAGAGAAAATAATGACAGTAGGAAAGAATAAGGCAAAAATTGCTGGTTCTTTGAAGAGATTAATAAAGTTGATAATAAAAATAGACTCACTAAGATAAAAAGAGAAAAGATACGAATAAAAAAATAAGAAATGAACATTGGAGCACACGTGTCTTTATCTCTAAATGTTTTCAGATTTTTTGGGTAGATACCCAGGAGAGGGATTGCTAGGTCATATGCCAATTCTATTCGTAATTCTTTGAGAAACCTCCACACTGCCTTCCATAACGGCTGTACCAGTCTGCATTCCCACCAACAGTGTATGAGGGATCCTTTTTCTCCACAGCCTCTCCAACATTTGTTATTATTTGTCTTGTTGATGATATCCATTCTGACTGGGGTGAGGTGATATCTCATTGTGGTTTTGATTTGCATTTCTCTGATGATTAGTGATGTTGAGCATTTTTTCATATGTCTATTTGCCATTTGTATGCCCTCTTTGGAGAAATGTCTCTTGAAGTCCTCTGCCCATTTTTCAATTGGGTTGTTTGTTTTTTTGTTGTTGAGTTGCATGAGTTCCTTGTATATTCTGGATACTAGCCCCTTATCGGAGGCACTGTTTGCAAAAATCTTCTCCCATTCAGTTGGTGGCCTCTTTATTTTGTCAATGGTTTCTTTTGCTGTGCAGAAGCTTTTAAGTTTCATATAGTCCCATTTGTTTATTTTAGCTTTTACTTCCATTGCCTTTGGAGTCAAGTTCATAAAATGCTCTTTGAACCCAAGGTCCATAAGTTTAGTACCTATGTTTTCTTCTATGCAGTTTATTTTATCAGGTCTTACGCTTAAGTCTTTGATCTATTTTGAATAAACTTTGGTACATGGTGACAATTAGCAGTCCAGTTTCATTCTTTTGCACGTGGCTATCCAATTCTACCAGCATCATTTTTTGAAGAGTCTGTCTTTGCTCCATTGCATGTTTTTAGCTTCTTTGTCAAAAAATATCTGTCCATATTTACGTGGTTTTATTTCTGGGTTCTCAGTTCTATTCCATTGGTCTATGTGTCTGTTTTTCTGCCAATACCATGCTGTTTTGATTATTGCAGCCCTGTAGTACAAGCCAAAGTCAGGAAGTGTGATACCTCCATTATTGTTCTTTTTCCTTAAGATTGCTTTGGCTATTCAGGGTCTTTTGTGGTTCCAAACAAATCTGATGATTTTTTGTTCTATTTCTTTAAAATATGCCATTGGGATTTTGATGGGGATTGCATTGAATCTGTATATTGCTTTGGGAAATATGGCCATTATAACCATGTTGATTCTTCCAATCCATGAGCACGGAATGTCTTTCCATTTCTTTGTGTCTTCTTCAATTTCTTTCAAAAAAGTCTTATAGTTTTCAGCATATAGGTCTTTCACATCCTTGGTTAAGTTTATTCCTAGGTATATTATTCTTTTTGCTGCAATTGCAAAATGAATTGTTTTTTGTATATTTTTTTTCTAAGATTTCATTGTTAGTATACAGGAAGGCAATGGACTTTTGTGCGTTGATTTTGTAGCCGGCAACTTTACTGTATTCGTTGATTGTTTCTAATAGCTTTTTGGTGGAGTCTTTAGGGTTTTCTATATATAGCATCATGTCACCTGCAAAGAGTGATTACTTAACTTCTTCATTCCCAATTTGCATGCCTTTTATTACTTTCTCTTGCCTGATTGCTCTGGCAAGGTCTTCCAACACGATGTTGAAAAGCAGAGGTGATAGGGGACATCCCTGTCGTGTTCCTGAACGTAGAGCAAAGGGCTTCAGTTTTTCTCCATTAATTATGAGATTAGCAGAGGGTTTGTCATATATGGCCTTTATTATGTTAAGGTATTTTTCTTCTATACCCATTTTATTAAGAGTTTTAATCATAAATGTATGTTGTATCTTGTCAAATGCTTTTTCTGCATCAATTGATATAATCATATGATTTTTGTCCTTTATTTTGTTTATGTGATTTATCACATTGATGGATTTGCATATGTTGAACCATCCTTGTGCCCCGGGGATGAACCCCTCTTGGTCATGATGAATAATCTTTTTAATGCATTGTTGCATTCGATTTGCTAGAATTTTATTTAGGATTTTTGCATCGGTATTCATCAGAGATATTGGTCTGTAGTTTTCTTTTTTTGTACTGTTCTT
>NW_027423898.1:0-19668 GCF_036562045.2 Rhinolophus sinicus | reverse complement strand
TACACCATAAAGAACTAGAAAAAGAAAAACAAGTGAAAACCAAGGTCAGCAGAAGAAAGGAAATAACAAAAATTAGAACAGAACTAAATGAAATAGAGAACAAAAAGACAATAGAAAAATTAATGTGACAGAGATCTGGTTCTTTGAAATATTTACAAAATTGTCAAACCCTTTGGCTAGACTCACTGAGATAAAAAGAGAGAAGACACTAATTAACCAAATCATAAACGAAAAAGGGGAAGTTATCACGGAGACCACAGAAATACAAAGGATCATCCAAGAAAACTATGAAGGACTATATTCCACCACATTCAATAATCAAGAAAAATGGACAAGTTCTTAGAAACATAGAGCCTTCCAAGACTGAACCATAAAGCACTGGAAAATCTAAACAGGACAATCACCAGTAACGAAATTGAATCAGTCATCCTAAACCTTCCCAAAAGTAAAAGTCCGGGACCAGATGGCTTCACTAGTGAATTCTACCAAACCTTCAAAGAGGATCTAATACCAATCCTGCTCAAACTCTTCCAAAAAATTGAAGAAGAGACAGTACTCCCTAGCTCATTTTATGAGGCCAACATTACCCTGATACCAAAAGCTGGTAAGGACAGCAGAAAAAAAGAAAACTACAGTCCAAAATCTCTGATGAATACTGATACAAAAATCCTAAATAAAATTCTAGCAAATCAAATATAACAATGCATTAAAAAGATTACTCATCACGACCAAGGGGTGTTCATCCCCGGGGCACAAGGATGCTACAACATCTGCAAATCCATCAATGTGAAACATCACACACAAAAAATAACGGACAAAAGTCATATGGTTATATTAATTGATGCAGAAAAAGCATTTGACAAGATAAACCATCCATTTATGATTAAAACACTTAATAAAATAGGTATAGAAGCAAAATACCTTAACATAATAAATATCATATATGACAAGCCTTCTGCTCATCTCATAATTAATGGTGAAAACTGAAGCCCTTTGCTCTACGTTCAGGAACACGACAGGGCTGTCCTCTATCACCTCTGCTTTTCAACATAGTGTTGGAAGTCTTTGCCAGAGTGATCAGGCAAGAGAAAGAAATAAAAGGCATCCAATTTGGGAATGAAGAAGTTAAATTATCACTCTTGCAGATGACATGATCCTATATATAGAAAACCCTAAAGACTCCACCAAAAAGCTATTAGAAATAATCAACGGATACAGTAATGTTGCTGGCCACAAAATCAATGTACAAAACTCTATTGCTTTTCTACATACTAACAACAAAATCTCAGAAAAAGAAATACAAAAAGAAAAAAAAAATTCCTTTTGCAATTGCAGCAAAAAGAATAAAATACCTAGGAATAAACTTAACCAAGGATGTGAAAGACCTATATGCTGTAAACCATAAGACATTTTTGAAAGAAATTGAAGAAGACACCAAGAAATGGAAAGACATTCCGTGCTCATGGATTGGAAGAATCAACATCGTTAAAATAGCCATATTACCCAAAGCAATATACAGAATCAATGCAATCCCCATCAAAATCCCAATGGCATATTTTAAAGAAATAGAACAAAAAATCATCAGATTTGTTTGGAACCACAAAAGACCAAGAACAGCAAAAGCAATTAAGAAAAAAGAACAACGCTAGAGGTATCACACACCCTGAGTTTAGCTTGTACTACAGGGCCACAATAATCAAAACAGCATGGTATTGGCAGAAAAACAGACACATAGACCAATGGAATACAATTGAGAACCCAGAAATAAAACCACATAAATATGGACAGAAAATTTTTGATAGTCAAGCAAAAGCATGCAATGGAGCAAAGACAGCCTCTTCAATAAATGGTGCTGGGAGAATTGGATAACCACGTGCAAAAGATGAAACTGGATTGCTATTTGTTACCATGTACCAAAATTAACACAAAATGGATCAAAGACTTAAGCATAAGACCTGACACAATAAATTGCATAGAAGAAAACATAGGTACTAAACTTATGGACCTTGGATTCGAAGAGCATTTTGTGAATTTGATTCCAAAGGCAATGGAAGTAAAAGCTAAAATAAACGAATGGGACTATATGAAACTTAAAAGCTTCTGCACAGCAAAAGAAACCATGGACAAAATAAAGAGGCAACCAACTGAATGGGAGAAGATTTTTGCAAACAGTGCCTCCGATGAGGGACTAATATCCAAAATATACAAGGAACTCATGCAACTCAACATCAAAAAAAACAAACAACCCAATTGAAAAATGGGCAGAGGACCTGAAGAGACATTTCTCCAAAAAGGACATACAAATGGCAAAGAGACATAGGAAAAAATGCTCATCATCACTAATCATCAGAAATGCAAATCAAAACCACAATGAGATATCACCTCACCCCAGTCAGAATGGCTATCATCAACAAGACAAATAGTAATAAGTGTTGGAGAGGCTGTGGAGAAAAAGGAACCCTCATAAACTGTTGGTAGGAATGCAGACTGGTGCAGCCGTTAGGGAAGGCAGTGTGGAGGTTCCTCAAAAAATTATGAATAGAATTACCATATCACCCAGGAATCCCTCCCCTGGGTATCTATCAAAAAAATCTGGAAACATTTATACATAAAGACATGTGTGCTCCAATGTTCCCTGCAGCTTTGTTTACGATGGCCATGACATGGAAACAACCAAAATGTCCTTTGACAGATGAATGGATAAAGAAGTTGTGGTATATATACACAATGGGATACTATTCGGCAGTAAGAAAAGATGATATAGGAAGATTTGTGACAACATGGATGGATCTAGAGAGTGCAATGCGGAGCGAAATAAGTCAGACAGAAAAAGCAGAGAACCATGTGATTTCACTGATATGTGGCATATAAACCAAAAATAACAAAAGAACAAGACAAACAAAAACTCATAGACACAGAAAATAATTTAGTGATTACCAGAGGGTAAGGGGGGTGGGGGGTTGGAGACGAGGTTTAGGGGGATCAAATATATGGAGATGGAAGGAGAACTGATTCTGGGTGGTGAACACATAAGGGGATTTATAGATGATGTAATACAGAATTGTACACCTGAAATCTATGTAATTTTTCTAATAATTGTCACCCAACAAATTAAAAAAATAAAGTAAAATAAATAAATAAATAAATAAAATATATAAGTAAGTAAGTAAATACCTAAATACGTAAATATTCCTTAACATTGCACTGAGAGTTACTCCATTCCATCTTGTTTTGGCCTTTTTTTTTCAAACCTATCCCAATATGTCTAATGGTTACTTTATTCACTAAGCTATCCCCGGTATTTCATACTGTTATTTTAAGCCTTTTTTGGGGATTAAGATTGACTCTTTCGTGTGTCAAACTCATAAATGAACAAAAACAGTCTCCATCAAATGCTGAGGTTGCACATTTGCTCCATTAAAAAAAGTATCTTCTCCATATTATACTGCAGATAATATCATTTTATATCCAATATAACATACATTAAGTTGTTCCTTGTTAAATCACATTTAGCAATTTTTTAAGTTCTTGCGTAGTGTGGAATACATGTGTTAACTGTTTTTTTGTTTAGTTGGTTTTTAGTACATTTCAGGCACTCAGTACATATTGACCCTTTTACTTTATGTTGATATTTTATATATTATGTAGTACGTGAAAGTTGGATTTGGTTTATGATTTTTTGTTAGTACAGTAGAGATAGATACATTTGGCTTGAGAAGAATAATTGATGGTTATTCTTAGTGTTCCTCATTTTTAAACAGAATATGTAGTTTGAGTAGACATTCTCTCTACATTTGTTACCTCAACATTTTGTTTTCTATTTACTGTGTGCCAGTTGGAGATGTAGAAAGTGAATAATGCTTGTGAATCAGAAAAAAGGCCTGATTTTCCCAGGCCTTGTATTCTAGGTAAATGATGACATATATACATATATATGTAAAAGTAAATAAATACAATTAATTTATCATTCACAGTCTATGTTAAAATGAGGCAGTAGGAGATTTAGTTAGACCTTGTAGAGAGAAGGGGTAGTGCTTTTATTCATAAAGATCAAGAGATGTTAGCTGAATCATCATGGGTGGTAGGGAATCAGCCATGCTTGAATATGGAAAATATTTGGACCCAGAAACAGCAAATGGGTCTCTAAGGTGAGACCTGGCTGTTATGACTGTTGCTATTGGTTGGAGCCCATATGCACCAGAAGTCTTGGTGGAAAGTAGGATTTAAGATTCCTTTACAAAAAGTATGACAAAACAATCAAAGTTGCTTTTTTTAAATTTTTAATTCAAATTTTTATTTGTTTACATTTAGGTACTTTGTTTTTTGTATTAAAAAGGAATTTCAGCATTATTTTTAACATATTATGGTAAAAAAAAGTTTATGTGACAAATAATTACAAAACACAAGAGCAGATACAAGGTACAAGAAATTTTATGTACCCGTAACAAATTTACAATATTTATGTATCATAAAAGGCCAAAGACTCTTCTTTGTTGCATGTTCATCATAAGTTCAACAAAACTGATTATTATATTCCAGGGTATTATTTTGCTTATGGATTGTTACTGATTTCTAGAGTTACACTTTTAACTCATACGCATAAATAAAGCATTAAAAACATTTATATAGTTATAGAATTAGTACTACCCATGGTACTGTGCATCCTTATTTTTTCCTCACAAATTTGGACAAAGAAATGCACATTATACGTGGCAAAATATGGTATGCCTACAGCCTCACTTACCACTTGGCTGAGATGCCATTCTGGGAATAGGCTAAGACTTTCATGCATCTCTTTCCTTTCAGTGCAGGAAGACCAGGTCAGGCCACAAAACTTAACCTTCTTTCACACCTTGTCCAGTATACATCAGTCATGCCGGGCCAACTGTTTGATTCCCAGCAAAGGACACAGGTGGGCTCAAGCTGGGGCCCCTGTAACACATTAAAAGAAATATGCACAAGTGCATCTTAAAATTTCCCCTAAGCTGCTATCTTATAAAATTTGCAATATAAATATGATAATTATCCCAGCAGTCTCACTTTCTAGAGTTTGTTCCTTTGACCAACTGTCGCAACCCAAATAAAGACATCCAATAAGGCTAGAACCAGTGTTTTACTTTCCCAGAATGTTTCCTCATTATATATTATTTTCAATTTTCTTTAGCCAAAGATTCCTGTAATGATATTTGTCTTTACAAGGATTCTCAAACAAATTTTCTTCAGGGGATTGATATTTGAGTTGAGTAGAATTCCTATTTCTACTAAAATGGTTTCATGTCTCCTTCTATTTGAAGAGCAAGTCAATTTTTTAAATTTATTTTTTAAATTTATTGGGGTGACAATTGTTAGTAAAATTACATAGATTTCAGGTGTACACTTCTGTATTACATCATCTATAAATCCCATTGTGTGTTCACCACCCAGAGTCAGTTGTCCTTCCATCCCCATATATTTGATCCCCCTTACCCTCATCTCCCACCCCCCACACCCCTTACCCTCTGGTAACCACTAAACTATTGTCTGTGTCTATGAGTTTCTGTTTCTCATTTGTTTGTCTTGTTCTATTGTGTTTTTGGTTTATATACCACATATCATGTAGAACAATTTTTATGATCCGCTGTGTCTACAAAAATTATTTTAACCTCTGTTAAAGACAAACTGAACGGCACATATAGACATTGGTATATTACAGAAATGTCCACTTGAATCAATTTACCAGCTAATGTCACCCAAAGAAATTTAATTTTAAAAAAGATAAAATGTTGTGAATTTATTGGGAGATTAAGAAATTTAAGCATTTATGAGAAATCAGAGCAGAAGTCCTATTTTTAAAAACAATTTTTAGTGAAGTAAATTTTTATTAAAGTAACACTTTTGAATAAAACAATTCGGTATGGTTAAAATGTGAAAGATTCTGGAATGTTCCCATTTAAAGAGAGAAAAATGAAGAAAATTATTAGATCTACCATAAATATAGGGCTGAGAAAGAGTGGGGCATTGTATTTTAATTTTTAATGACAAATACTAAAAATAATATGGAATGTTAACATAATAATTTTGTATGAATATCTAAACAATTTATTTTCTAAAATGATACACATTTTAGATACTCTTGGCACGCTGAACCATTTGAACAAAATGGTGGAAGTACAAAGATGATGTGAGATGAACATTAGAGAAAGTAAATGTATATATATGCTCCTAGTGTGTGAGAGGTATTGTCGTGCGAAGACCCTGCTCGCTCCCCATTTGTCAGGCGGGGTGGCCTGCGGGGTCTCTGGTCCCGCTACCCACATAAGACCGCAGGCTATAGTGAGGCCAAAAAGGAACACCAACGGAGCCATAGGTAGGGGATCCATACCACTATGGTCTCACTGGAGGTTGGGCCCACCAGACGCGTGACCTGCCATCTGCCTTTCCGCCAACCGTCTGACGAGTCTCCTCCACTCTCTCGACTCTGTTCCTCTCTCTCGGCTCTCCTCTTCCGCTCTCCTCGGGTCTCCTCTTCCGCTCTCTTCAGTTCTGCTCAGCTCTGCTCGGCTCCTCGGCAATCCTCCGCAATCCTTTGTAGCCACAGCAGTTATACCGGCAGCCAATCGGCTAACCGGCCACAGCCGACAGCCAATCAGCCACAGCCGACGGCCATCCACCACCCGAGCCAGCACCCTTCCACGTGAGGCTGAGAGCCTGTAAACTACTCTCTGGGGCTCTGTCCCCACAAGTATCAATCATGTTTAACTACTAGAGGACATGTAATATAATTTTTACAAACTTTCCATACACTTTTGTACTGGAAGGCAGTCACGAATTAATTGTCTCACCTGTTTAGCATGGTGAAAGACCCAAACTTTCAGAAGAAAATACTTGCTCTTTTGAAAAAAGCAGACAGAACATTGACCTCAATCTTGATTTTAGTTGGAAGCAATAAGTAGGTTTGTAAAAAATTGTTCGTTTAAGTTAAAATTGACATAACATTATTAATATCATACTCCATATTTTTAGTTTTTGTATGGTAAAGCGATTAAAGGGGAGGAAGATAACAAACCTTCTTTTGTAAGTGATGGTAGACGGAGGCCACCACTTCCTTCAAGAAACAGAGACAGTCCGCGAATTCTGAGATCTGGAAGAATAAGTGGAGAAGAGAGAGGGAGTCCTTCACGTGGAGGACACATGGGTAACATTTTAAAATATAAGGATGCAATTATAGGATTGAAAACAGTATCTTTGAACGTATGGAAGTGTCTCAAACTTTGTATGCATACAAAGGGTGTATGATGAGGAATTAAATTTGATAGTCTAAATTATTTCTAAGAGGAAATAATTCTTATACTTCTAAAAATGATTGAAACAGTTGATGTGGAAAACCATCTGAATCACATTACAGCGAAATGACATAAATTTCAAACTAATTTGACCATGTTTGTCCATTGTTACTAGTTTCTCTGTTTTAATACAGAACTCATTTCTATTGATCCTATGTTCAAATTTTCTACTTGGGGCCAAGAACTTCAAATGCATTGAATGTGGTGACTCATACATAATAAAGTACAACAGTACAGCTATTTTTTCTTATATTCTAAATATTACCTCATTGCATAATATAAATTTAGGGAATCTTGAAACTGAGCAATAGAAATAAAGATCATACTCAGTATGCATAATTCAGGGTTAAAAACTTCCTATTTTAGGACTGATTTTAAAATATTTGTTTCCTGTTAATACACGGGCAAACAAATCTCTGTCACTGATAGGGTTTTTCTGTCTGGGTCTGTTGTAATGAAGTTTGCTTTTCAGGAAATATCTACAACTTGATTTAGATTATTGAAGGTATCCCTGGATCAGGAAAAGACTAAAAACCTGTGCTTGACTACATGCATGCCCCTTTCTTGGTTGTGGTTGTTGGAAGAAAATGAGTTATTGAAAGAGATGTTTATGAACTATTGTCAGGGAAGTCTTTCTTTTAAACAGAATGGCATGAAGGAACTTTTCATTTCATAATATCTGTGTATCAGAACTAATTTTTTTATGTGTTAACCAGTGTTACTAAATAAAACATTGATCTTTTATTTTTGACAGATGTGTGATTTTTTTTTTTTTTTTTTTGAAATTTTCCCAACACTGCAGTTACTGTCTTTGTCACACTTTACGATAGGTGTATTTTGTTTTCTTCACTATGATCTTGGACAAATTTACCAATACAGAATCTGTATTGTGCCATAAACACAGATATTCATTTTTTTTTCTTATTGAGGGATTGGCATACACATATACTTTGAGTATACCCAAAGATTTTTCTAGTTAGAAAGGTAAAAGTTCAGTTTTCATTAATCCAGTATGAAAATCTTAAATACCATTCAAGTTCGACAGAGAATAGTCTTTTCATTAACAATTAGGAGTATTTTGTAAGTGAAATGTAAGTACTGTACTTTAACATCATCTTTAGGTAATACATTTTTTCTGATGAACATTTTGGTTTTTAGTATTTTAATTTATGCCTGTGATGTTACATTTTCATCCTATATGGAAAAACACCATTTCTGTCTGTGGGGACAGCGCCACAGAAGTAGTTTACAGGCTCTCAGCCTCACGTGGGAGGGTGCTGGCTCGGGTGGTGGATAGCCGTCGGCTGTAGCTGGTTGGCCATTGGCTGTGGCCGGTTGGCTGATTGGCCACTACTATAACTGCTGCGGCTATGGAGGAGAGCCGAGGAGAGCCGAGGATTGCTGAGGAGAGTGGAAGAGAGCAGAGGAACAGAGCTGAGGAGAGTGGAGGAGAGTCGTCAGTCGGTTGGCAGAAAGTCGGACGGCAGGTCACGCGTCCGGTGGGCGCAGCCTCCAGTGAGACCATAGTGGTATGACTCCCCTACCTATGGCTCCGTGGGTGTTCCTTTTTGGCCTCACCATATCCTGCATTCTTATGTGGCGAGTGGGACCAGAGACCCCGCAGGCCGCCCCACACGACAAATGACGCAGCGAGCAGGGTACAGTGCCGGCCAAAACCTACCGAAGCATGGTGGAGCTCATTGTGCGTGTGAGAGCCCAGGTTTGGAAGTCCCATGAGGAGTGCCACCGGGAACAGGAGGCGCGGTCTGCCTCGGAGACTCAAGCCTCCAGCTGGCACACCACCTTCTTGGCCATAGAAGGCGTTGTCCTCCTTTTGTTGATCTGCTGCGGCCTTAGGATCTGAGGGTGGTGGACATCTTACAAGGAGGCCTCCACCCACTCAGACACCTGGCACGGTGAGCAAGATTCCTACCAGGTAGGAATGGCGTCTGACTCTGGGCAGGAGGATGTGTGGCCCCACACAGTGTGTGGCACCCGGTGGCTACTGTTCTCAGGAGTTGGACCCCCAAGGAAAGGTGGGAGGACATGGACGGCTCTACAGCCAGTGTGGAGAGGGCCCTGCAGGCTCTGGCTGAGCAGTTGCTGGAGGAGGAGAAGGATACAGCTGGCCGCGTGGGCTGGATGTTCCTCACGACTTTGAGTCTCGACGCAGAAAATGAGCTTAATGAAATGGCCCAGGTGCTGAACCAGGTGTCCCGGTTGGAAGCGCTGGAAGCCCGGGTCCGCCTGTTAGAACAGGGGCCCAAGGTGGAGACTCTGAGGAAGAGGTGGAGGAAGCAAGTGGAGACAATGTAGCTCCCAAACTCCAAGCCCGGCCAATTTTGAATCAAAGGGTAAAATGTGAGCAAATTTTGGGCCCTGGAGCTGCCGGCAACCCAGCTGTGACTGAGTTCACGACCTACACCCCATACACTCCCACTGAGTTGCAGGAGCTAGGGAGGTGGTACAGACAGCGCCCTGGAGAGCCAGTCTCGGCTTGGCTATTATGTTTATGGGATGAGGGAGCAGACAGCATTCTCTGCTCCCCAGGCGAGATGGAAAAGCTAACCTTCGTGAGAGCATATCCATCCCTGCAACAAAGGTTACAAAACTGCCATAGACTGGCCAACAACCAGGGCAACCATTCTCTAATGCAGTGGCTCACTGCTGCGGTACGCACAGTATGGGGACAGGCTGGCGAGCTGCCAGACACTGTGAGTCAATGGCAGTCATATACAGAACTTACACAAATAATCCGTGAAATGGGTATGAGACATGCTATTTTTAACCTCAACATGCAGGGCCCAGATGACGAGCTTTTTACTGCCAGCATGAGAGATCTGGTTTTGGATACTGCACCTGCGAGTACTTTCGGATCCTTGGTTGCTATTCTTACACCGTATGTAGGGCGACGGATCCATGAAGTTTCAACTGCCGTGGCCACACTAAGGGATGTTGAAAGCCAGAGGTGAAGGAAGTTAAGACAGGAGGTCCACACAGTTGAGACCTGGAAGCCCAAACCAAAGGTAGAGGGGCAAGGTCGCGGGCCTCAGAGAATAACACGCGCACAGATGTGGCGTGATCTCGTGGCAGCAGGGGTTGATCGGGAGAAAATAGACCGACAACCCAATGCACTCCTGCTGGAACTTTGGAAACAGTTGCGTCTGGAACAAAAATTCCGGAGAAGCATAAAGGAGGAGTCTGGGAAAGCGCGACCCATGTCCCTCCAGAACTTCATGCAGCTGCTTGAGGCCGACTCCTTTCAGCTTGATTAGTGGTGGGGCCAAGGTACCCGGTCAGAGCGGATGAGCAGGGACCAGAGGCCTCACGTGGAACTGTCCATACATTGGTCCCCTTCGAATGTACAGAGGGTTTTGGCTCTAGTAGACACTGGCGCCGACTGCAGTCTCGTTTATGGGAATCCAGAACTGTTCCCTGGACCAGCAATCTGCATTGATGGCTATGGGGGAAAAACTGTGACTGTGAAAGCCGTTTCCTTATCACTGGGTATACAAAGGCTTCCTCCTCGTACCTACAAGTTTTATGTCTCCTCCGTTCCGGAGTATATTCTAGGGGTTGATGTGCTACATGGCCTCAGCTTACAGACGTCGGTAGGGAGAGTTCCATCTCTGGATCCTGTTGGTGAAAGGAGTGACACGCGGGCATGCTCACCACCTTCCTCAAGTGTTGCCACAGCCCTGGCGCATGGTTACAGTGTGACAGTACCGCCTGCCGGGAGGACAGGAGGAGATTGGTCATACAATATTGGAATTGGAAAAGGCACATATTGTGAGGCCAACGCACAGTCCCTTTAACTCCCCAGTATGGCCTGTCAAGAATCCAGATGGGACCTGGCGAATGACTGTGGACTATAGGGAGTTAAATAAGGTGACACCACCCTTGCATGCTGCAGTGACTTCAATTCATGATTTAATGGATCGTCTGATTGTCCGCCTGGGGACATATCACTATGTAGTGGACTTGGCCCTGGCAGGTCAAAAGCCCCCACTGTCAATGGTTGGGCCTGATAGCCCCTTGGGGGGCCGGTTTGACTCATGATTTGACGTGACGCCAGGGGTGGTGGCTGAGCAGCCACCGCAAGTGACTGTAGTATGCAGAGATTTCGATACTGGGATGATTTTGCGAGGAAACTATGTGCTCTCACTAAGGCCTATTATCGGGTCCCTTGTTCTGTTACATGTTGAAAGTATGCAAGGGACCCCAAGCACTGCCATAAAGGTCTGGTACCACAAACCGGGAAAGGTGTCAGTGGCAGCGACTCTCTTTCCCAGGACAAAAAGCTAGCATGTATCCACCCAGATGGAAGGGAATTGCCACTGTTGGTTCCTAAGACTACCATTTCTTTTCGTCCGTAGGTGTCAGTAGGCTAATATCGTACAGGGACCCTGGCAGAAGACGCTTGTCACGTAGATTGTGAGGCGAGACACTGTTGGGGTGGAGTGTGGGGAAAGAGCCCCAGAAAGTAGTTTACAGGCTTTCGGCCTCATGTGGAAGGGTGCTGGCTTGTGTGGTGGATGGCCATTGGCTGTGGCTGGTTGGCCATCGTCTGTGGCCGGTTGGCTGATTGGCCGCTAGTATAACTGCTGTGGCTACAGAGAAGAGCCGAGGAGAGCCGAGGATTGCCGAGGAGAGCGGAAGAGAGCAGAGGAACAGAGCTGAGGAGAGCAGAAGAGAGCAGAGGAACAGAGCCGAAGAGAGCAGAGGAACAGAGCCGAGGAGAGTGGAAGAGAGTTGTCGGTCGGTTGGTGGAAAGTCGGACGGCAGGTTGCGCGTCCGGTGGGCCCAGCCTCCAGTGAGACCATAGTGGTATGACTCCCCTACCTATGGCTCCGTGGGTGTTCCTTTTTGGCCTCACCATATCCTGCGTTCTTATGTGGGGAGCGGGACCAGAGACCCCGAAGGCTGCCCCGCACAACACTGTCCTATATGTAAAAAGTGTACTTTTACATTTAATTACACCAGATTTCTGTACCCCACCAGTTCTTCCCAAATCTGTTTCTTCCACTAATATAAAATGCTTCTTGGGAGGCTGTTTTATTAGTTTAGACTAATATGAGTGCCTGAGAGAACAATGCTGTTTAGTGAATGAAATATTACAAAGAATTACCAAAATCTGACCATTTAAAGAATGCTGACTCTACTTAACTAGAAAATATGATTTTTAAACCCAGATGATGGTGGATATTTTCTTAATCTCAACATGAGTTCTTCCAATGCACCCTATCCAGTGAAAAGGGTCCATCATCAAGAAGTGGAAGTGCTCCTCCGAAAATATCTGCCCATTCTGTTGCAGGGTGGAGCAATAGTGGGATGGGAAGATAAGGTAAGGCAAAAACAATCATATTTTTATTAATGAAAATGAGCTATCTTAAACTGAATGCTTAACTTTAAAATCAACAAGCAAAATGGAGAGTGGGAAGCGCATGGGAATATTCACTGATCACATGGTTATTAATTGAGTCACAGTAAGAAAATAACGTTCAGCTTGTAGTTATGGATGCAATAGATAATTAACACTACAGTGGGAAAAACAGCTCCTCTGAGTCCCTGTTTAATGTAGGATCCTTCCTAATTTTTAAAGTTTCTGCTAATAACCTTTGATTAGTAGACTTATTTTTCGCATGGTTCAAGATGAAACTTTTTGTGAACTCTGTAAAGGCCTCTGAGACAATATTCTGATCAATGATGTAATTAGGCTGTGTGTTTTGACCAACTGGACAAAAGGAAAAACAAAAAGTAAGACTTACCATTTTAATCTATTTTCCTTTCTTTGTTTGGATCATGATGGCACTTGACAGATTTTTTTTTAAAATATAATGTTGATGGATACATTCTTAATCTCAATGATCCTTGCTAACGGTTCCCCGACCTAAACATTATTTAAAAAGTTCAGTTAAGAGACCATAATAGTGTTTATGTGCACAGTATCATTTTTGGTTGTATGAAAACACTAAGAAATATATACAAATACACATGGGATACATTTTCTGATTTTAAGACTCATTTTATTGAGAAGGAAATAACAAGAAAAAGTAATGATGGCTTAACAGATAGAACATAAGTATTTTGTCACGTAGCTTGAAGGGAGATAATTGGGGCCAGGTGGTATTTTAAAATAAAATTAAGACTTGAAAAGCAAGTCTAAGTATTCAAACATCTTAGATTGGGAGGAAATAATAGAAGTGCATCATAAAGTTGTGAAATATATGGAGCACGTAAATTAGTCTCTGTGAATGGTTGGTGCAGAGATGTTTTAAACTGTAACATAATGGACTAACATAATAATTTGAAATTGTTTGAGAAATTATTTAAAGCAGCAAAGCAGGGGATGAAGTGTAGAATGAAATATAAGAAGATATAATAAATTTGAAAGGGAGGTGTCCCATCTCAGATTGAAGAGAGAAGGAAGCAAGAGGCTTTAGAAACAACTCTTAGTAAGGCTTTAGAAATAACTATTAGTAATCCATATAACAACATGTCTTCTTTTTTACTGAAGTTTAAAGGACAACTTTAGCTCCATTACCGTTTTATATTTTCTCTTTGACCCTTGATATTGTAGGAACTTGAAAAATCACTGAATTGGAAGATATATTATACTTCCTTACTAAGCATTGTTTCTAAAACGTCTTGCTTCTCAGTTCAATCTGATTTCATTTATCATGTGGAATCCAAAGAAACAAATAAGTGAGCAAAACAGAAACAGACTCAGATACAGAGAAGAAACTGATGGTTGCCTGATGCAAATGGGATTGATAGGCTTGCTGAAACAGTGGAGGGATTACAAAGTACACAATGGAAGTTACAACATAATTGTGGAGATATAATTTCAGCATAGGGGATACAGTCAATAATACTGTATTAATGTATGTACAGTGCCAGATGGGTATTATACTAATCTGGGGGATCAATTTGTAAGTTACAGAAATGACTATCCACTGTGCTGTACACCTGAAACCAATATAAAACAATATGGAATGTCAACTGAAATTGAAAGCAAATTTAAAAGAAAATTACATTTCATATGCAGAAGATTGCTAAATCTAAGTAAGTACAGTATGGCTATCAACTTCAAAATACACAAGATGCCTATACATCCCTGTTAGTGTATGAGCTAGTGAACGAACACAAATAAGTGAAAGGATGACCTCTAGGAGCTGGGAGTAAAAATTAGCACATAAAGAGAATATTACTGATCAAAGACAGTCATATTTTAAATGAGATACAATGCTCTTAAAGTGATCCTTTAAATAGTACTGCAGATATGCAGTAGAACTCTATGTTGTCATCATTGCAGTGTCTAAGCTTATACATTGAAATTTAGGAGCATTAGGATAGAGTCAACCAGTTGGCGATAAATTGTAAAATATACATAAAGAATTAGACATGAAGTAGCTCAATAAAAATATTGATAAGCCCAAAGATAATTGACAGTGTAATAATACATAAAAGTAGCAGGTAAGAAGATGGAGTATCCTGAGACCTGATAAGAATAGCATGAAAGACTAGTAAGTGAGAAATAAGATCTTGAAACTTATTTGTGATAATTTGTTGTCTGGGTGGGTCGAGTGTCAGAGTAAGGTACGTGTGACTCGGGGAGCTGGAAGAAGACGTGTAGAGCCGAAGGCAAAGTAGACATATTTTATTTAGGCTTCATAAGGAGACACAATCAGCCCCGTTGTGGATACAACCAGCAGCTCTTTTCATATCTCAGCCGCCCCCTTAGTGAAAAATCCGGACACTTTTATACCACACAGAGACAAAGGTGGCGTATAGTGAGGGTGCTTACATAAGAGTACATATGTAAGATGGATGGCGCCAGTATTGTGTATTATCAGGTCACCTGGTCAGGGTTAGTACTGTATAGCATCTCCCTGGACCAGCATGTCACCGGGTCAGGGCCAGCAGCTGGTCGGGGAGTGAGACTGACAAAGGTTATTTTTCCTACACCTTATCCCTTCAGGGTGTCTTACCTGCCAGCTAGTTGTGTCTGCCTTGGGCCTTCACTGTAGATCTTTTTGTCAGCAGGGCAGAGCCCTGTACACAGAGGGTGCAACAGCAATACGAAGAATAGCAGAAGGCCACTAGGACACAAGCCCCTCTTTTCAACAGAGCAAAAGCTCATCTCCAAGAGGAGAAGCTAGGCACACTGTTCTTGTCAGGGATCTTCTGTCCGGCACTGAGCGCCACTAATTTCTCCTGTCAGGGTAGACAGTGCTTGGCATACATTTGTCTTATTATCAGTAATGCATAAAAAGTAGTCAACATGTACAATGGCACAGGTACCTCCCTGGGCAATAGTTAAAATGACCAAAGCCACTTGATTTTGGAGGACTATCTTTTTCCTCGGTCAACTTTCTCCATCAGGGAGTGCAAGGACTGGTGGGTTTGGTTAAATGCTCGGGAAATGTGCTCAGCAAGTACAGTTATTTATGTTTCCAGCACAATAGAACTAGCTTGTGGACTGCAAATAACCAAGGGATAAAACCATGTGGGTGTCGTCTTGACAAAGTGATGTCTTGCTGTAAAGGGCTCCCAATTTTGGGGGTCGATTTTCTAGTGTGGGTCGCACACGGGCTGGATGGTATGGCCATCCCCATGTATAATTCCCCATCTGCTGGATAGGGATTTAGGGCCAGCCATAAAACCCACAGGCACCCATTGGGGTAAAAATTGGTGGGGTCCAACCCCTGTTGCCCTTTCACCATATATGACCCTCGCTGACTTGGGTTGTGTTCTGACATAGGGTCGCAGGTAACCAACCCATGTCTCTGATGTCAGTCTGTCAATCGCAAAAAAGAGCGATGACCTTGGTAAGTTCTACATCTTTATTCGTGAGATACCTGACCCGTCCTACACTGCATGAACCAGCCACTCCATGGTGTGGTTTCTTTGCACCCTCATGCGGGAGAGGACGTGTCGCCAGGTGAAGTTCCAGCCTACCTGTCGAGGGTTCCATCCTTGCAACCAAATTCAGTTCTCTGCACTGGCTGCATAGATACACCATGGAAACCCCACTGCGGTGCTGGCTGGAAACTCTGTGTAAATCCAACACTGCAGATGTTGGCCACTCTGGCGTAGGTTTGGGCCCAGCCTACCATCATATTGACCTACAGGCATCTATGAGCTGAAAGAAACAGTAGACATAGGAAAGAGCAATGGCCGATCTCTCCCATCTGGGAGGATACACGCTAGCTCTTTGTCCTGAGAGAGGAGAGTTTCTGTTCCAAGCACCTTTCCCATGTTTGGAGCATTGTTGGGAATACCTTGTGTGATTTCAACATGTAAACAATAAGGAACCCTATGACAGGTCACAGTGAGAGCACAGAAGGCCCCGCATGATGGTCCCAGTGCCTAGACCTCCATAGACCACAGTCACCTGTGGTGGCCACTTGGCCAGAACCCCCGGAGTCACTTGTCAATTGTGGGTCACACCAGCTCCTCATGGGGCTAGCATGCCCTACTAATGACAGTGGGGACTTTGACCTGCCAGTGCCAAGTCTGTTGTAGTCGTTTTTGTGCTTCCAAGCATGTGGGTGTTGGTAACAGGATGTTTTTATGTTTGCCATATCCTGGCTACAGTAGGGTCTTACTGGTAGTGACTTGTAGTTGTACGGGCGTGGCCATCCAATGTAGCAGAATCTCTACTGGTGAGGGCGCACCCTTTCTAGGCTTCTTGTGCAAATTCTCAGAACCTTCCACAGACAGGAGGCCCAGTCAGGCATCATGGAAGGGTGTTACGACACCTGAAGGCCTTGTTTCAATAGGCTGTTATAATGCTCAATTATGCCAGGTATCTGTGGATTGTATGGGGTGGGAAGAGCCATTGTATTCCATGCTGGCAGCCAATCATTGCACTTTGTATCCCGTAACGTGAGTACTCCTGTTGTTTTCAATGACATGTGGGTGCCCACAGAGGGCATACAGCAATGCTAAAGTATGTCACTAGTGTGCAAACAGACATGGCCAAGCAATCAATAACCCTGTAGCAGTGTCTACTGCTATGAACATGTAAGTGCCATTCTGGGCTTTAGACGGGGTCCTAGATAATCTGCTTGTCAGTAAGTGAGGGGCACCCTCCCTCGCATGATTTGTTGTGCCTCCCTCGGTAGTTTTTGCTGTTGGGGACTGTCCTGGACACAAAAGAAACAGTCATGGCAGGCACCCGCCATCTCCTTCGTTTCAAGGACATCCCCCAGAATCTGCAAAAACTTGCCACATGGTTTTGTTTTTCCGTGCTGCAACTTTCTATGCAGCCAGTGGGCCACATCAGTGGCAGGGGACCGTTCTAACCACTGGATCTATGCTAAGGCATCTGCGTCATAATTACCTGGGGCGTTAAAGGGGAAGATCCATAAAGTGCATCAGGGTTACCTCTTTTTCCTGCCCTCAATCACAGAAGTCTTGACACATGTCTTGAGTCCACAGTGGATGGTGTCATATCTACATTTTTGGTGCTTCCACATGGGGAGGCACAACATCAGGTGCCGAAACACCCCCGAGCTGTCTGTACAAATCACCAGGAGACCAGGTTTGTGGCTGATGATGATCTAAACAGACCTTAGTTCAGCCCACAGACTACTCTTACCCACCCCAGCATCACACCAAATGGTGTCTATTTTGGACTGCACACCAAAAGCCTTCCAAATGGCAGCGGCTCCCCGATGAGCAATTAGTATATGGGGCATCTTCAGGTACTGTGTGGCTGTCCTTGTCTGTAAGTTGAGGGTTATAAATCCCCTCACTAGCTAGATCACCAGGCATGGCCTAAGCTACAAGATGCATTAGGCCATAGGACCTGCTGTAATTGTGCTCAAAGGGCTTGATCTGAGGGTACTACATTGCTCTAAGTAGGCACACCACTTGGCATGGCTGGTGGGTGTGCCACCCGGTGTTGGGTCTCTGGGTCCACAATAACCATGTCGTGTCTCAGATGGCGTCTGTAGCCACCAAAGCTGTGTACACAGTGGTCATTTGTTTCCATCAGGGAGTAGCAGAATTCCGCTCCTTTACACAGTTTGGAGCAGAACCACACTGGCAACCGAGATGCTCCTGCTGTTGCCAGAGGCCCCAACCGTAGAGTTCATGGGTTACATGAACATGGAGTTCAAATGGGAAACCTTGGTTGACTCTTTGTAGTACCTGTGTCTGTTGACCTGCCCATTAGTGGCAACACATGTCTGTGGTATAGCTTCTGTCCAATCCCATGAGACATCCTTCTTCACCATGGCACATAAGGGCCTTACCATCTGTGCTAAATGGGTTATACACCCACTAATGCCCCAACAGACCCAACTACGTTTGTAGTTGGGAGACCTTGGTTGGTCGGGGAAATACCGGTATTTTACAATAACAATTTCTGGTATAACTTTTGCCTTACCTGACCACACAACACCCAAAAACTTGACAGATAAGTGAAGGCCCTGGAACTTTCCCTCGTTCACCACCCAGCCACATGACTTCAAGTGGCAGAGGAGAGAGGGAGCTGCTGCTCTAAATCTGAAAGAGAATCAGATGTTAGTAATATATCATCAACATATTGAAGCAGAGCCACAGAGGTTAGCTGTTTCCACCGTGCCAAATATTGGGCTCAAGCCTATGGCCAATAGTGGGACTATGTAAATATCACTGTTGGAGGGCTTCAGAGGTCCACTGATGTCCGTCCCAAGTGATGGCAAATTGTTCTTGACTCTCAGGTTCAATGTCAATAGAGAATATCTCAAGATCCACTACATAGCGATATGTTCCCAAGTTTATAGTGAAGCGGTCCATAAAATCAGGAACTGAAGGCACTGCAGCATGCAGAGGTGGTGTCACCTTATTAATTTCCTGTAGTCTATAGTCATTCAACAACTCCCACCCGGTTTCTTCACTGCCATACCAGAGAGTTAAAGGGATTATGCATTTATCTCAACAATGTGTGCTTTCTCCAGCTCTAAAATTGTGCGGCCAATCCTCATACGGCATTCGGCAGTCGATACTGTCACACTGTAACCACGCGATTGGGTCACAGCAGTACACGAGGGGGTTAGTGAGCATGTCTGCATATCACCGTTTTCCTTAACCTGGATTCAGAGGCAGAACTCTCTGACCAAAGTCTGTAACCTGAGACCTTGCAGCTTATCTACCCTTAAGTATATTCCAGGCTGGGGGAGATATACACCGTGTAGGTGCAGGTGGGAAGCCTTCCTATACTCAGTGGTAAGTAAATGGCTTTCATCTTCAAAGTCTCCCCCCCCCCCATAGCCATCAAGGTAGATTGCTAGTCCATGAAAGAGTTCTGGGTTCCCATAGATAAGGCTGCAGTTTGCGCCGGTGCCAACCTCAT
>NW_027423897.1:0-19777 GCF_036562045.2 Rhinolophus sinicus | reverse complement strand
CTGTCTGTGAGGGAGTTTTTAGCCAGTAAACAAATAACTGTATTGGAACACGCTCCCTACTCACCTGATCTGGCCGCCAATGACTTCTTTCTTTAGCCAAAGACAAAGGAAATATTGAAAGGAAGACATTTTGATGACATTCAGGACATCAAGGGTAATATGACAGCTCTGATGGCCATTCCAGAAAAAGAGTTCCAAAATTGCTTTCAAGGGTGAACTAGGTGCTGGCATCAGTGCATGGCTTCCCAAAGGGAGTACTTCGAAGGTGACCGTAGTGATATTCAGCAATGAGGTACGTAGCACTTTTTCTAGGATGAGTTCGCGAACTTTATTGTCCCACCTCGTATTTTGTAACTACCAATTTGTATTTCATAACCCCTTCACCTTTTCAGCTGTTTTTAAATGTGCACTTGTAACAACAGCAGCAGCTTTACAAGTCTGTCCAGAGTCCAGTGGACAAAGACTGGGCTTCAGAACAGACAAATCTGGGCTCTCCCTGACGCCTCCCCTAATGGGCTGAGAAACCTTGAGTAAGTTACTGCACATCTTCTGTAAGACGGTGTTCCCCGATGTGAAATGGAGATTCTAACACCTTGCAGTGTAACGGAGAGGCTTTACTGAGATAACATGCATGAACCCATGTTAGTTGTATCCTGAACCCTTCTCCAGGTGGTGTTGGCCTGGTTTTAGGCAGAGCTGGACTTTGATATTGTTTTTTTTTTTCATTGAGCCTTCTGCTCAGGAGTGCTTAGATAGCCATAGTGAGATCAGGCAAGAACCCAGATGGCCCATCAAAGCCGGCCACTTTCATATCCAAAGAAGTAGTCCCCTGTTTACCTCACAGCTTCTGAATGAAATGTCTCCTTCTCTGTCCAATGCAATGGATCCCAACATGAATGTCCCCTCTGTTTCTTACTTAGCTCCAACAATATTGTGCTCACTTTCTTTCCAAAATGAAGTCCAGTGAGTCTGCACTGCACAGCCACAACACCTGCCTCTGGTGAGCTATAGGTTCTGCTCCTGAGCTTTATTCTCGAAGAAAGGCCAGAGTCACTTTCTATGGGGGGAAAAAAGCAACTAGCAGGAGAGGCAGCCCAGCTGTCAGAGAAATAATCTCTAAGCTCTCAAAGAAATGTGTCCTCATGTTACATGTGCTTTCAAGTCTCTGCATACAACTATATCACGTCTCCTTCCCTGTTCCCAAACTGGCTTCATCAGCCCCACCTGCATTCTCAGGTCCTTTCTAGTTCGCCCATGTCCAGGCCATGCTGTCGAGGTCACCTTTGCTTTTGCCAGGTGGGCAGCTCTACCTACTCATCTTGTCCCTCCTGCTAGAGAATGAAGCCTGGCCCCTAATCAAGGCTGTTGAGCTACAAGTAGATAACTGACCCACTCCTCCCCTTATTCAGAGTGAGTCTTTTCTGCCCCTAATCCTTTTCTCTGCTCACTTCTGCTACCACTTGCCTTCTTTCCAGTTCTTATGCCAAAACCAAAAGAATAAAAACATACCGTCCTTAAATAAATATGTTGCATGAAGTTTTACCTCTCAAAAGGCAAGCTAGCTCTGGTGGTGCACAAGAGAATATATCTTACAGAAGTGTAGAAAGGATGAGACAAAAATGAAAGTACTTGAAACAAATATGCTCTCAAACATGGTAGAATTTTCTATGTGCTTCCCGGACTCTGATTCCAGTCTCGTCCTGTAGCTCAGCTTCTCTGAAACTGGACTGATAGCCAACAAGCAACAGTCCTTCTCAATGGCCACCTGTCCTCAATAGCTGTGACCCACCAGGTCAATGGCTGCACCGGGCACAACACAGCCTTAATACTGCAGCCTCAGTTATCTGTTGAGCTCCTCGTAGTTTGACAAATCTTGGTTCTCATGCAGCGTAACATTTTCTGGGAGGAAGCATGTAGATCTATTAGTTTATGGGAAATACCAATTGCAAAAAAATGTGCCCCTATTAATAAATTAGGAGTGTTATTGTTACAGGCGAGAGTTTAAGAAACTTAGGAAAACGTTTTATTCAAAAGTGGACTTAGAAATATGCCTAATAAGTAAGTCAAATAAAGAAGGAATTATTCTGGAATTTCTCTTGCTAAAAAGGGATTGGACTAGCCTCAAGTGATACCTGTTATGACACCCCATCTATATCCCCTTTGGATGGTTTGAAGGCCATACCATATGTATGGTTTGTATTCTGGAAAACGAGATCCTAGTCCCAGGGTTTGCCTCAAAATAGCTGGGGGATCTTGAACAAGCTCTTCACTCATAGTTTTATTATCTCTAGAATGGAAACAGTATAATTCTCCCTACATGCCATTTGAAAACATTTCTAAAAGTTAAAATTTAGAAAATGGTAATATTAACAACAATAATAGTTTAGACTGATGGAGTGCAAACATTTGCATGAATTAACTCATTCAATCTTCACAGCAGCCTTAAAAACTGGTTACTATCATCAAGCTTATTTGACAAATTAGATAGTGAGGCACAGAGAGGTTGAGTAACTTGCCTGAGGTTACAACTGATGAGTGGCAAAGCTGGGTTTTAAAACCAGGCCATTTGAGCCCACACTGGTACTATTATCTCAGACTGCTTCCCTAACAAATTTAAGAAGGTGGCAGTCACAGCAGTACATGCAGATATATTCTAGAATGTTAAGATATTTCTCAGCATACCGTGTTTCCCCAAAAATAAGACCGGGTCTTATATTAAGGTTTGCTCCAAAAGATGCATTAGGGCTTATGTTCAGGGGCTGTCATCCTGAAAAATCATGTAAGGGCTTATTTTCCAGTTAGGTCTTATTTTGGGGGAAACATGGCAGTCATACCATTTGGAATGGAAAGTCATACTGATTTTTTTTTTTTAAAGACGTACCTAAGACTGTCTTCTGTTTGCTGATAGCATTTATTTTCCATAAAAAACACACACAATTGTTATTTATCAAATGGGATTTGATAGTCAAAGTGAAAATGCTGCTTTCAATAAAGAAGTCTTAGAAGTCTAAAAAACAAAAACAACTTGTGCTACCTTTCATCTCACACCACAGGCATCCTAGCCAGTAGGTCAGATATGTAGTCCTAGCACAGTTGGGAATTGTATGACTTGACTATTTTACTGTTCAACTAAAAGGTGGAAGAGTCTCTTTCCAAAGCACACATGTTGCCCAAGTCCCACCAGGCAAAGCCCTCTCCTGACACTCTCTCAGGAGAAGTTAGCAGCCTTTAAGAAGAGGGTGATAGTGGCCAAATTCCCCTTCTGTTTCTCTTGAGCCAGGGAAAGGCAAGAGTGTCCATGTTGGGGGCGGATGGAAGAGAAGCTCCAATTCTGAGACTGCCTTCTTGTTTGTTCTTTTCGGATTTCTTGCTGGTTCTGTAACCTCCTCATAGCGGGGGAGAATATAGACTTCAAAGGGCTTTCTTAAGCCTGAAAAAAAAATATAAGGCCAAAGTGAAAGAAACTGTACTTCCTCATGACTGAAGGATAAACATATGCAACTTGCTATTGTGAGAAAAAAAAGACTAAAAACAAAAATGAGTTCAAGAAACATTTAGATCCATAGATCTCAAAAAAGATTATTAACGGAGAATGTGCAGCATTTCTCGACTCATTCCTTTTCTTTGAAGGTAAAGCTCAGAAAGGACAGTTACCCTTCCCTACAGAGTCACCCCTGCAGGCTCTCAGAAGCCATATTTGGTGCCTCCTGAACCATGAGATTGACCTAATTTGCCTTTCCTGTCTTGTTAATGAGGCTAAGTACATCCCACTGCTTTGGAAAAGACTTTGCAATGCGAATCCAGAGGCCAGACTGCAGGATTTAGCACTCCACAGGTGACTTCAGTTAAGTGCTGTGTCTCCTAAACCTGGGCCTCAGCCCAGCTCAATATGGAAATCACCTGTGAAGGCGTCTAAACCCTGTGGCTGCCCTTGTCCATCCCACTCCAAACCTACTACATCAGAGAGGGACCAAAATGTCAGTACTGTTTAGAATCTTCCTAGGTGATTTTGATGCACTGTCAAGGTTGAGAATGAGTGTCTCAGATACAGGGGTTCTCCTCGTCAGCGACCAGAGGCTGCTCGTGTCTACCTTCTGTTTACCTGCCAGCTTATGGTGTTAAATACTCGTAAGTTACTTGCATTTTCCAGACACTAAAACTAGCACTGCCTGTTTGCTGTCAGCACAAATACAAAGGTAGTTATGTATGGGAATGGTATTCACTGCTCAAGAGACCGGGAATTGGTGTATATAAGAAAACACGAATTCTTAGGAGCTATTCCTCTGTGCGTGTTTGCCATTTCAGAACAATGAATGGATGTCCACACTGTCATCACTTGCTAGCTTCTCTGGTCAAACTTATATTCAGAACCCAGATCGGCATGACGATGACGACGATGATGATGACGATGACGGTGATGGTAGTGGTGGTGATGACGTTCTCCCAATTCACTAGATTGAGTGGTTCTGTGAAATGATTGGAATATCAGGATTTCATTTGATGGATCAGTCACTCACCATACTGAAGCTTACTTAGTTTTGTTTTGTTTTCATTTATAAAAAGAGGGGAGTTAAGCTAGATTGGTGGTTTTGAAGAGGTAGTTCACAGTGGAACCCTTTTAGAATAAACCAGATTAAATAGGAGTTCCTCTGGCTGCAGCCAGAAGTTAAGTAGTGAGAGCAGAGCTCCACTTCTCTGAAGTCTCCCTGAGACCACTAGGGACCCTCTGGGTCTGGTGAACTCAGAAGGAGTGAGAAATACTGAATCACACTGGTTGAGGATGGTTTGAGTGCCTTGAGCTGTCATTCTGCCTACCATCTCCAATGGGGAGATAACAGTTGCCAACTATGGGGACAGAGTCCCAGAGAGCCATTTCCAGGCTCTTGGCCTGATGTGGGACGGTGCTGGCTTGGGTAGTAGATGGCTGTCATGCAGAGTATCATGCGGGTCTCTGGTCCCACTCCCCACATAAGAACACAGGATATGCCGAAGGCCCAAAGGAACATCCACGGAGCCATAGGTACGGGAGTCATACTGATACAGGTCAGCTAGCATGTCCCTAGGTAGACAGGGAGGTCCCTGGTGGAATAAACAAAGACAGTCATATCCTAAAACTTCAGGTTTTGAAATCACTTCTTTGCTCCAAGACATAATGTAACAAGGCCTTGAGGTTAATCATAAAATTCCTTTTGGCCTGATAAGCGGAGCTGATCTGATAGATAAGAGTGGGTTACTTTGCTAATCCCTTTAGGATGGGCAAGCAGAACAAACCTGGTAGACGAATTTCATTAGAAGGCGCCAGTTCCCTTCTTCAAACAAGTTCCCTTGTTCAAACAGCTCCCCTTCTCCAAGCAGGCAAGGGAAGGTATAAAAGTAAGAGCTTTTGCCTCAGTCAGGGGGCACCCCCCGTTCGGGACCCCCTCCCGCTTGGGAGCTGCAACCTCTTTTCCTGCCTCTAATAAACTATCTTCTTTTTAAAACTTTTCGTCTCTCCCTGGTCCGTGTTTCCATTCTTCGGCTTCACGAGACAAGATCCCAGTCCACACTCAGAAACTGCTGGCAGACCCAACATCACCTACATCAATACCACTATAGTCTCACTGGTGGCTGGGTGGGAGACATAGGAGGCAGGAGCCACTCGATCCGCAACCCGCTGTCCGCTTGTCGCTGCCAAATAACCTCACTTGCTAACTGCAATCTGCCTCTCTATGCAATCCGCAATCCACACTCCGCCACGCCACGCCAGGATGCCACACCACCATGCCACACTTGCTAGCGTAGCCACAGCAGTTATTATCAGTGGCTAATGGCTAACCGGTAACAACTGATGGCCAACTAGTCACAGCTGATGACCATCTACTACCTGAGCCAGCACCTTTCTATGTGAGGCCGAGAGCCTGGGAAATGCTCTCTGGGGCTCTGTCCCCACAATGGCCATCAGCTTAATCAGATGGCCATCCACTGTGGCTGAGTGTCCATCAGCTGTTATCAGTTAGCCATTGGCCACTGATATAACAGCTGTGGCTATGCTAGGGGGTTGGTTGGTAGGCAGAGAAGCACATGGCAGATTGAGGCTCCTGCTTCCTGTGTCTCCAACCCAGCCGCCAGCGAGAATATAGTGGTATGAGCCCCCTATCCGTGGCTCCATTGGTGTTCCTTTTTGGCCTCACCATGTGTCGTGCAGGGAGACCCTGCTCGCTGCGCCATTTGTCATGTGGGGCGGCCAGCGGGGTCTCTGCTCCCGCTCCCCATACAAGAACGCAGGATATGGTGAGGCCAAAAAGGAACACCCACGGAGCCATAGGTAGGGGAGTCATACCACTATATTCTCTCTGGCGGCACTATACTCTCACTGGAGGCTGGATCCACACTGTCCGCAAACCACCATCCGCACTTGCCAGCCCAGCAGCCATCTTCTTGCTAGCCCCCATTCTTTCTCTCTTCTCTCCTCCTCGGCTCTCCTCTGTAGCCGCAGCAGTTATATTGGCGGCTAATTGGCTAACTGGCTACAGCTGACGGCCAATCAGCCACAGCTGACGGCCATCTACTACCTGAGCCAGCACTCCTCCACGTGAGGCCGAGAGCCTGTAAACTACTTTCTGGGGCTCTGTCCCCACACCATGTCCTGCATTTTTGTGCGGGGAGCGGAACCTGAGACCTTGTATGACACCAACGCTTCTATTTTTGGGAGAAAGGAATAGGGTTGAGAGTTGCTGGTGGTGATGTTTCCTACAACAACTTGTAAATTACTGCAATAGAAAAATCCCCAAGTTTTCTTAAAGCTCCAATATTCTGGATTTTAAGACTTCTGAGCCTTAAAATGTCTCTTAAATTAAGTGGAGAAAAAGATACCCACCAAAATCTTTACAACAGGGCGATTTCCTGTCACAAACTGCAGCTACTTTGGAACAAGTCATCAGGTTGAATGGACAGTGATGCCAAATGGAGCCTGGAAAACCTGGAAGGATTGGTATAGGGACAGAGTCCCAGGGAGCAGTTTCAGGCTCTCGGCCTCACATGGAGAGGTCCTGGCTCAGTTGTTGGAGGGCCATCAGCTGTGGTTGGATGGTGTGGGGACAGAGCCCCAGAAAGTAGTTTCCAGGCTCTCGGCCTCACGTGGAGGAGTGCTGGCTCGGGTAGTAGATGGCCGTCAGCTGTGGCTGATTGGCCGTCAGCTGTAACCAGTTAGCCAATTAGCCGCTAATATAACTGCTGCGGCTACGAAGGAGAGCCGAGGAGAGAAGAGAAAGAATGGGGCTAGCAAGAAGATGGTGGCTGGGCTGGCAAGCGTGGATGGAGGTTTGCGGACAGTGTGGATCCAGCCTCCAGTGAGAGTATAGTGCCGCCAGCGAGAATATAGTGGTATGACTCCCCTACCTATGGCTCCATGGGTGTTCCTTTTTGGCCTCACCATGTCCTGCGTTCTTATGTGGGGAGCGGGAGCAGAGACCCCGCAGGCCGCCCTGCATGACAAATGGCGCAGCGAGCAGTGTCTCCCGCATGACAGATGGCCATTAGCCACTAATATAACTGTCGTGGCTACCCTAGCAAGCACGGATTGTGGTTAGCAAGTGGGGTTAGCAAGTACAGATTGCAGATGACACGGTTAGCAAGCATGGTTAGCAAGGGCAGATTGCGGTTAGCAAGCAGATTACATTGCAGGTCATGTTGTTCCTACTTCCTGTGTCTCGCCCAGCCACCAGTGAGACTGGGGTGCAGGAAGACCCCTCGTTGAGGTACTGGCGGATGCTTGCGTCTCGACCAGCCGCCATCGAGAATATAGTGGTATGACTCCCCTATCTATGGCTCTGCTGTTGTTCCCTTTTGGCCTCATCATATTTTGTGTCCACCTGCCGAGAGTAGGACCAGAGACCCTGCATGACAACTGGGAAGCGAGCTGGAGGATGAAGCCCCGTCATGAGTCTTCAGCATATTAGAAAGTCAAAGTGGTTTGGACTTGAGTTAGTATTCCATTCTATAAACTGGGGAGAGAGGCAGATAGCTGCTTATCAAAAGAATAACAATTTGGGGAAGTGGGAGAACCGATTTTGAAATAGATGAAACAATATAAAACTCCAATAAACTCAGGTATCACTCTGGAATTAATGGAGGACAAATTGGATCTGCTGTTAACTTAAATACCCATCTGCTCACATCCCTGGAGCCCATAAATTTGTGGGGCTAATTAGTTGTTGCCATCCTGAGAGCAGTGGGGGGGTTAACCATGTTCCCTGGAGTTTTGTTACACACACAGTCCATTCTCCCTGTCTCTTCAGACACCTGAGCTGTAGGGATAGGGAGGAAAATGGTGATGGCTCATCCTGGAGTGTTCCAAAGGGTTTGGATGAAATAGTGAAGGTTGTCCTTATTCTCATCTTGACCTTTCTGAAAGATGGAGTTGACGTATCTCCAAACCGATGTACATTTTCTGAACTATTACAACATTGCTTTTTCTCATCTAGCCAAATATCATCCTGACCCCTCCCTCAGTCCCCCTCTGCTGCCTGACTTGACTTCTCTAAAAGCAATTCTGTCTGTACCAGAAATGTGAAGCCTTAATATAGGCTCTTCAGCATAATCGCTTCTTAATTAAGTCAGGCAACGTCTCGCTTTCTCAGAATCGTTTCCAGAGGGCTTAATTTTTACTTCTGCTCAAAATTAATATTTTACATTTTACTCTTAAAAGAAACAAAAAAGACTGAAAAGGAACTCGGGAAGAGGAGCATGAGAAAATGGTCGGGGGAGAAAGAGATATCATATTTCAACTCCCATTACAGAAACATTCAAGCCGCTGTCGTTATTTTCAGCAAGTAATACTCAATCTGTGACATTCACTTTAGCAAACAAAGCATGGATCAAGGTAATTAAATGGCGCAGCTCAGAGTGAATTAAGGGATGATTCTATCAACAGGAGACCCTTGCTGATCAGACACTGTCAGTATGCCGGCTTTGTCCCGTCGGTGCCTGCCTTGGCCCCAGGGCTGCAGGAAGCTTGCTGTCTCTTCCAGCACATAGGGTACCTGGGGCCTGTGAGAAGGCACAGTAGGAACTGTGTATGCTCATTATGAGGTTGGAAGACCCAAGAGATAAACAATATTCATGACATTATGTTTTCTTCCTTAAGAGCTGGCCAGTTACTGTTGTGTGCCCCAGCTCAGGCACTCCCTGAGGGCCCCGCTCAGCACTCAGGGTACCACTGATTATGGGACATGGATTGTGTACACACATTGACCCTGAGATGGTAGACAGCCCACTCTTCCGTGAGAAGGTGCAGGATGCTGACCCTACCCAGCAACCCTGTCTGTTATCCATTCAGCCATTCAGAAAGTACGATTGACTCTTAATATATACCAGACTAAGTCCAGTCGCTGGAGTTACAATGCCAAAATGCAGAGCTGAGTGCTGCCATCATCAAGTTTGCAGATCTGTGGGTCACAGAAAATGAGTCAGACTGAGGGTTCACTTGTACAAACTCACTCGGAGTGCAGGAAGATGGAATCGTGAAGAGGAGATCTGGGAATCCTCAAATGACTGGAGATGTATCCTGAAGAGAGACACTGCCTAAAACTGGCCTGGTTTGGATTTTTGCAGTAAGGTCAAAATCAAATGGACGCGGACACTGTATTTCTTCTGTCGTCATCTATTATAAGACAACCTATGCAGGATCTCCCAGGGAATACACAGTGTTTCTGATGTGGGGGTGGGGGAAGGGAGGAGGCAGAATCTATCCAGACGCTGAGGGGCTGGAAAGGTGGTACTACCGGTATGGGTCCAGCTGTACGTATAGGAAGTTAGGTGTGATCTCCCTGACAGATTCCTTCTTTTTGTCCTGAGCCTGCCCTCCTCTTTGCTTCCCAGCTAAGATTAGCACTGTTATGGGGGGGAGAAGAGGGGTTGACAGAGGTGGAGGATGCTCCAAGTGACCAGTTAGATTATCTAACGATTTTTCTAACCACACGGAATATGTGAATGTGTGTGACTAATACCTGAGTATATGACCAAGGTGATCACGTGAAACTCTGTTTCCAGTAGAATTAGGCAGGATGCTGAGAATCTTCATCTCAGGGCCTTTGACTGAGGCTGCAGCAGAGCACTTTTTCTCCCCTTCGTTTGCATGATTGATTAGTAGCCAGATGTCCCCTCTATCCTGGTCTCATGGCCAACAAGCGGTACCAGCAGAAGAGCATGTCTAACACTTAGCCCGCTCTTGCTGACGGACAGCCTGAATTCATCTGTCACCACAGAAATGTACTGTACCAAATACTATATAAGTATGCAGTATTTACCAGTAGGGATTGAGAAATCCTTTCATATGTGGATTTCTTCGCAATAATATATACCTTTAAGGAAAAGACTTATTATAAGGACCTTAGTTTATAGGATTTCTCATTTTTTTTCCTAAATATTTTATAAGCATAATTGATTTGTCTTAAGAATATTAAAAGATACATTTTCCTTTAGCCAATTTGAGTAAGAAGGAAAATGATTTTTTTCCCTGAAAAATAATTGAGGATGGCAATAAGCCCATATATGTTCAGGTGCTTTATTAACGTGCAATGGGCCTTCATCATTTATCTCGTTTTGTGCACTGTTACCAATGCTTGTACAGTGCACAGGCTTGATGTGGTTTGTTAAGCTTTCCTGAGGCAGGTTTGGGAGTCTCTATATTCTCTCTCTCTTTCTCTCTCTCTCTCTCTCTCTCTCTCTCTCTCTCTCTCTCTCTCTCTCATACACACACACACACACACACACACACACACACACAGTGCCAAAAATGTATACATATTTTAAGAAAGGAAAAAACTGTATTAAAATTACACTGATGGCAACCACTTTGAGCACCTCTTGTAACTGCAGGAGTTAAACATGACTTGTATTCATCCTTTGTTATCAGTACATATTGAGTATTACAATTTTAATAGTTTTTTCCTTTCTTAAAATGTGTATACATTTTTTTGGCACCGTGTGTGTGTGCACTCATGTGTGTATATATGTGTGTATATATATGTGTATTTATATATGTGTATATCTATCTATCTGGATAAAATGCATGATTATACTGTATCTTGAAATACGTATCTATGTTTCTTGTTTCCTCCATTGGATTGGAAGCTCCCCTTGGGAAGGATGAAATGTTCTCTCCTTCATACCGTTCTTACAATAAGATCTTACATAGGTCTGTAAACACTGGGTTATGTGGAACACACAATGAATGAACAGCTAATGTTGGGGATGAGATCATGACCTCAGTACCATTCTACAACATCAAAAATGTCCATGATGCTTGGCCTTTGCAAAGGGAAATACAAAGGCTTCTAACAATTAAGAGTATGAAACCCCAAGACCAGTCTTAACTGTAGATATGTACATACAACACACATGTAAAGGGCTACTAAAATGTACTTGCACAGTCAGCCACAGAGAAATGGACAAGAGGGAAGCCTATTTTATGGATAGGCTTCAAGGGCAAATACACAATTGATCGTCTATGATAAGGGTCAGCAAACTATGGCCTGTGGGTCAAATCTGACCTGTGACCTGGTCTTCAACTTTTACAGGGACACAGCCACCCTAATTCTTGTCCATATGGCCTATGGCTGCTGTCATACCGCAACAGCAGAGGTGAATAGTGAGGCAGAGACTGGAGGACCAAAAGCCAAAATATTTACCATGTAACCCTTTTCTCTTTTTCTATTTTTCATGCACACAAGTTCCTTTTAGACTTTATATGGAAAAATCTCTGAAAGTCCATCTTTCTTCCCATACCTTACTTAGCCCATTTCTTTTTCCTTCTATGAATATCAATTTGAAAAGATGTCCAGAATTTTTATTTCTACAAGTCAATTGTTTTTTTTTGTTTTGTTTTTTTTCTCGGAACATTCAGTGACATGGTCTATTTAGAGACAGATTTTAGATGAGGTTCGAGATTTTTTATTGTACTTTACTTTTTTAGAGTTCATTTTAGCATAAATGGTACTAAAATTCTTTGTGCTTTGTCTCACACTTGGAATCTCTTTGCCAAGTTCTGCAGTTTGGCCAGGAATTTCTGGGGTAGGTGTGATAAACATCAGACAATTCTTGACACTTCCAACCAGAAATGTATAGTGGGAAATTGAAAAGAAATAAACTCTAGAGGGGATTTCAATCTCAGACAGTTCCAATAAGATATGTTTCCTGGTTTATAGTACTGATTTTTATATTACAGGAGAAAACTAAGACGTGGCTCACTGTTTCTGGGCCATGTTTGCAGTAATATGCATTTACTAATAAGTGTGTAAAGCCCTAAATCCAGAATTATATGGACCCATAAAACATGAAAGGGGACATGGACCTGGCATGCTGCCTTGCAGGGCTCCCAGGCCCTAGACTTCCCATAGAAAGTTTAGCCTTCAGGCCTAAGCAGTATCACCTGATAACTCCAGGTTAACTCATCTTAAATTGCACACATTTATCAATAGGATTATATCCCCCACAAACCTTCCTTAACTAAAGGTCAGGGGGATCATTGAGAGGGGTCTAGGAATAGCAAGGCAAGTCCTTGAGACTCAGAAGCATTTGATCCAGGGAAAATATGAGCCCTGAGCAAAGAAAGAAATTCACAGCTTGCTTCTAACTTGAGTCTCACCATTAAGGATTTTCTTAAGTGCATGGATGGACCTCAATATGTTATTAAAGTGTGCTAGGGATGGCACAGGACATCTCTAACCTATAAGAATGGATGTCATTGTAGAGGGCAACCACCACACTGTCTGTTGTGCTACTTGTAGAATGTTACAGTAAAGAGACCTTTTGGGGAAGCCCTTAGTTTTCAATATAAGGAAGGGCAAGAGTATGACAAACATCTTGAGGGATAAGCAATCTAACAGACAACGAGCCTTCCAGCCCACTAAGTATTTTTTATACATGATCTCATTAGATTTTTACCAAATTTCTGAATTCTGTAAGTCATGCTCATTTAATAAATGAGTAAATGAAGACCTAACAGTTAAACAATTTGTCCAAAGTTATATAGTTTAAAAATGATGGAACTGACCACAGATTCATATCTGATTTTTTTTTTTTTTTACTACAACATGCTGGGACAAAACACTATTGTCCCAGGCTCTCAGGGACCAAAGCTAGGAGACAAAGTTATTTTGTGTAGTTTATAGGTAAGTTTTGTTTTTGTTTTTGTTTTGTTTGTTTGTTTGTTTAACCTGCTAGAAATGATGATTTTAACACTTACTTTAGGTAATCTTCGTTAGGCATGTATTGTGTCCTAAGCTAAGTGAAGCTTAGGACCTAGTTTCTTTTGTTAACATCTACTCTTAACAACTCCCTCTCTTAGTCAAACTAAAATATCTTAATAATAATACTAGGAAAAGAAAGGCGGGGGGCCTGGATGATGGCATGCAAACCATCATCATATCCTGACCTCTCGTTATACTTTATTATATGGCGTGAGGATACAGAACCTGAGATATAGTGCACATTTCTCTTGCAGGCCTTCTTAAAGAATACGCATGAACTATTTTTTGTGACATATCCACAAAGAGGAAATGGAGGAATAAAAATCACCCTGGGTCCCATAAGTAGGAATGTAAAGCAAAAACACCTGATAAATATCGAAGCATGAGCCAGAGACAAAGGTGGCCTTATGATACGTCAGATGTTGTGCTGGGTGCACGGAGACAGCTTGTGGTGCTGACAACTACATGTGTTCAGATAAACACTGTCTCTCCCTCTAGAACATCATGATGTAGGATGGAAACATTGCTTTCCCTAAATCCTAAGTAATAATGATAATAATTAAAGCACTGTGCATGGAGCCAATTAGTCTTAATTAGGAATTTACTTAAATCAATTAAATGTAAAAGCCATTGCTTTGATAACCTTATCTGGGTACAGGGTAGAAGTGTCTCATGGAGCTTCCAGAAACAGAACGCAGTGTCTGTTATGTATATGGGGAGGGAGGGTGGGAATAAGCACTGAATGGGATAAGAAGTGGTCTGGGCATTCCCAAGCCCCTTTCAGTACTTGAAGAGAGCACCATAATTCATAATCCTGAAATGCATAGGCTGATAATTGCCTTAATCACTAGAGAAACATGGCTGAACTGTATTGAAATAAGCCATAAAACTTATTACAAGATAACAAGATTCTATCTATTCTCCAAGGTCACATTAGAGCGTCATAAGGTCAAGGAGTTAATCACCTCGTTCAGTAGAAGCACCATAGATAAGAAACTGGCGTGTGTGTGTGTGTGTGTGTGTGTGTGTGTGTGCGTGTGTGGTTTAAATCTTCCTAGATTCCAGGACAGTAGAGACAGCAAAGGAGGTGAAACGAAAGTAGATGACAGTCTAGGAATAACCCATTATTTTGTACATTTCTTTTTTTAACTTTTGGAGTGGAAACTCTGGGTTATCAGTAATTGCTAAATGGATTTGCTGGGCAAAGTTAGCATTTTGCTTTGCAAAGTTAGCATTCTCTAGACTGATTCTCCTCCATGCAAGTCAAGTAAGCTGTCAACAGGTCACAGGCTTCAGAGTCTGAACAAGTGCAATTCTTTCCCATTGTTACACAGGAAGGGATTTTAGGCATCACCTACTCTTACCTCCTCAGTCTGTCACCTGAGTGAAAAAGGCCCAGGGAGGTGCAGGGCTGTCCGGAGTTGCATAGGTCCTTCAAGCTGCAGCTGAACTGTGAGGCAGTCCAGGTATTGTTTCACTAAGAGATCAGGCTCTCTGAGAGGGAAAGCCAGAGGCTACAGGCAGCAAATGTCCCTCCTGAAGATGAAATCGCTAATAATGCTCAGAACATGGATACAGAGAACAGATTGATGGTTGCCAGAGGAGAGGGCTTTGGGGACCTGGGTGAGAAAGGTGAAGGGATTGTACAAATTGGTAGTAATAAAATAGTCATGGGGTTATAAAGTACAGCACCAAGAATATAGTGAATAATGTTGCAACAACTATATATAGTGCCAGGTGGGTACTAGACTAATCTACGATCACTGCATAAATTATATAGCATAGTCTAATCACTATGCTATATACCTGAAACTAATATAAAATAATACTGAGTGTCAACTGTAACTGAAAAAAAATAATAAAAAAAAATTGGGGGGCCCAGTCCGGTGGCTCAGGCAGTTAGAGCTCCATGCTCCTAACTCCAAAAGCTGCTGGTTCGATTCCCACATGGGTCAGTGGGCTCTCAACCACAAAGTTGCCAGTTCAATTCCTCAAGTCCCGCAAGGGATGGTGGGCAGCAACCCCTGCAACTAAAATTGAACACGGCATATTAAGCTGAGCTGCCGCTGAGCTCCCGGATGGCTCAGTTGCTTGGAATGCATCCTCTCAACCACAAGGTTGCCGGTTTGACTCCCACAAGGGATGGTGGGCTGTGCTCCCTGCAACTAGCAATAGCAACTGGACCTGGAGCTGAGCTGCGCCCTCCACAACTAAGATTGAAAGGACAACAACTTGACTTGGAAAAAAGGCCTGGAAGTACACACTGTTCCCCAATAAAGTCCTGTTTAAAAAAAAAATTGGGAAGACAGCTGGGTGGCTTAGTTGGTTAGAACACAAACGGTGAACAACAGGGTTGCCGGTTCGATTCCCACATGGGCCAGTGAGCTGCGTCCTCCACAACTAGGTTGAAGACAAGGAGCTGCCACTGAGCTTCTGGAGGGATGGTCAGATGGTTAGAGTGCGAGCTCTCCATAACAAGGATGCCGGTTCAATTCCCGCATGGGATGGTGGGCTGTGCCCCCTGCAACTAAGATTGAAAACAGTGACTGGACCTAGAGATGAGCTGTGCCCTCCACAACCAGATTGAAGGACGACTTGGAGCTGATGGGCCCTGGAGAAACACAGTCCCCCAATATTCCCCAATAAAAAGAAATCGGGGTTGCACCCTCACATCCTCAGTCATGTAAGGTGTGGCCTTAAAGTTGTGTTGATTAAATCTGGCCCAGTAGCGGTTGTTTCTCCTGCATTTTTGTCCTCATTTGACAAAGGTGGCTCACACTCGTCTTCTCTCAGGTCCTCAATTTTGCTTCTCACTCTTCACCACAGCTTCTAAGAAGCTGGACGTCAATCTATAGCTAAGACTAAATGTAAATTTCCTTGGTTTCTCAATTAAGACTGTAGAGTAACAAAAACAACAAAACTGCCAGCAAGATGTTTATGAAGATAAAACGAGATAAAAATCAGAAAGTTCTCAATAAAAAATTATTAGCATCAATTTAAGAAAAGTTGTATTGAGGGATATAAGGAAAAGAATGATTGAGTGGTTTTCATCACTGCTGTGGACTCACTAAAGGAAAAGGGCTAACATGGCAGCAAAAAAAAAAAATAAATCTAATTTTTAAAAAGTACAATTACTAGGAAATTCTATTATTTAGTTCCAAGGTTATATCCAAAAATCCCTCCGCCTTCTTCTTGGGATGATAAATGAAGCATTCTTTGGAGACGGGGGTGACGCCAGTGACAGCTCCAAATGTTTCCAGGCACTTAGATACCATTAATCATCAATTAATTGCATATAAATTTAAATCTACTGATCAGAAGTCCTAGTTTTTTGTTTGCTTCTTTTTTTTTTTTTGGCACATATAATTTATAAATCTGTAGATGACAAAAACAAAGAATGCTGTCACTTATTTAGTTAAACAGAACAAAAAACTCTAGGTCCTGACCTCTGCAACTGCTAACTCCTCTCCAACGTATCTTACATTACATTTACTTCATAGAAACGATTTAAATTAAGCCCCCCAAACATATATTTACTAAGGATTTACTTTGATAGATCTGTGTAGGTGGTTATTGCAAAATTAATTTTCAATAAATACATTTTTGATAATCAATTAATTTTCACCTAACACCCAGGAATCACCACATAAATCCTAGCCATGTATATCTACCCTATTTCCCCAAATATAAGACCTAGCCAGACAATCAGCTCTAATGTGTCTTTTGGAGCAAAAATTAATATAAGACTTGGTATTATATTATATTATATTATATTATATTATATTATATTATATTATATTATATTGACCTGGTCTTATATTACAGTAAAATAAGACTGGGTCTTATATTAAGTTTTGCTCCAAAAGATGCATTAGAGCTGAGTGTCCGGCTAGGTCTTATTTTTTGGGGGAAATGGTAGTCAAAAAACAAATTGAATAAATATTGACCAGTTGTTAAAACTACAGAAGGTGCCCAAAAAATGTATACACATGTTTAAGAAAGGAAAAGAAAAACTGTATTAAAATTATGCTGATGGAAACCACTTTGAGCACCTCTTGTAATTGCAGAAGTCAAATGTGACTTGTATTCATCTTTTGTTATCGGTACACAATTAAGTTCATGAATTGTTGCAACAATGTTGTTAACCTCTTTCAACATCAGAAGGATTATTCATTATGAATTTGTACCAACTGGATAAACAGTTAATCAAATTTATTATTTGGAGGTGCTGAAAAGGCTGCATGAAAAAGTTAGACGACCTGAACTTTTCGCCAACAATTCATGGCTCTTGCATCACGACAATGCACCAGCTCACACGTCACTATCTGTGAGGGAGTTTTTAACCAGTAAACAAATAACTGTATTGGAACACCCTCCCTACTCACCTGATCTGACCCCCAATGACTTCTTTCTTTAACTGAAGATAAAGGAAATACTGAAAGGAAGACATTTTGATGACATTCAGGACATCAAGGGTAATATGACGACAGGTCTGATGGCCATTCCAGAAAAACAGTTCCACAATTGCTTTGAAGGGTGGACTAGGTGCTGCCATCGGTGCGTAGCTTCCCAAGGGGAGTACTTGGAAGGTGACTATAGTGATATTCAGTAATGAGGGATGGAGCACTTTTTCTAGGATGGGTTCGTGAACTTAATTGTCCAACATCATATATTGAGTATTACAATTTTAAGTTTTTTTCCTTTCTTAAAATGTGTATACCTTTTTTGTACCCTCTGTATTTATTCAGAATTACCTCCTTTTGCTATCTGTATCCAAATGAATGGGACACATACAGTGGTAAATTTAAGTGGGATTTCTTGATAGATGTCATGGAATAGAGCTTATTCACTGACATTGGTAGGATTCTTGGATTGATATGCAACTCGGAGCTCGTAAGCCTAAGTGTTTGCTTCCTAGGCTGAGGACAGATGAAGGAGCATTGAAACCAAAACGGAGTCCACTAGGAAGAGGATGCTTAGGGCAGCTCCTCAGCAGTGCTGTTCTGAGACGCTCTCTGAGCAGCTGAGTACAGGCTCAACATAGCTAGAGGTGATCACCAGCAGTGCTGCCCCTTCCAGGAAGCTGACATTCTTCCATCAGAATCCTTAGACTATGGGTGGGCACAGGAACTGTGGTCTGCCACTGAGTTCTAGATCTAGGAGTTAACAGCTTGTGACCTTGGGTAAATGACTGCCTTCCTAACATCAGTTTCCTCTTTTGTAAAATGAGATCATAAGAGAATACTGACCTCATAAGACTTCATGTCAAATGTGATAGTAAGTAGTGTACAGAAAATGACTTTTTACACTACACAGCACATACACAGATATACTATTATTGTGATGTTTTTTCCAATGAGAAAAGGCTTGAAATAATACACCACGGTCCCTGAGGAGGCTTCCCTGGCAACCAGATGCGTTCACTGGGAAGGTAAGTATCCAGACAATACTCAGATTTCCAGTGGTCATGAACCAAAATTCGTCTCGGTGTCATTACGTGAGGCCCAGACCCGCGTCCGTGCAGTTGATAATCAAGCTTACCTTCCTCAGTGCTCAACCACTCATGCTATCGGTCTATTTGGAACATTGCTCCTGGGTAGTGTTGTCACACGTGTAGTAGTTCAATTTGGGGCAAGACAGCTGTTGACTCCCCTTAAGTCTGGGAAGAGCCAGAGCGGCTCCTGGGGTGGGGAGGATGTCTATCCTTTGCCTCCTTAGGGAATCCCAGAAGCCAGAATTCTGGGGCTAGAAGCTCTGGTGTATGTCTCAGTCCTGCATGCCTCTCTCTGGCTGCTCAGCGACCTGAAGGGAAGAGGAAGAAACCGTACCCACTCTCATTAATAAACAAGCAGACACAGGAAGGTGCACCACACAATGTGCTTGCTCTTTCCTGCAACAGGGCAGGAATCTTAACAAGTCCAGAGGCTTCAGATCCTTCCAGGAGGAAGTAAGCATCGGGACATGTGACAGCTGGTGGCAGTCACACCTCCTTCAGAGAGCCACTTGAAATGCAACCTGTGCAATTGCTTTCATCTTTTACTGCTCTGCCAGACTGTTTACTGGAGCAACCTTATTACCAATCCCATAAAAATCCATAGATCATAGGCTAGAGCATTATTACAGCCAGTCGCCTACATGAGGAGGCTCTGAAATGACTCATCAGGGCTGGATTAAGCAAACCTTAGTCACCAGGTCCCCACTGATGCATACTGTATAGACCACAGAACTAGCTCCATAAAGGAGAAAGAACAAAGGGACCTCAACAGTCTCTCTTTTTAAATTCTTCCCTTTTATGGATCTTTTTTGGAAGGTGTTTTCTTTTTTTTTTTCTCTCTCTCTCCTTTGTTCCTTCCGTCTCACATATCTCCCTCCACCCTGTCTCTCTTAGCCTTAAGAAAAAGATGTGGGACGTTAGAAAGACAACTTCATAGTTCTCCCAGATCCCACTGGCAGACTGGCAGCAGCCAGCGGGCCCTCGGGGAGGGCAAGGATCAGGCCTGGCTGACTGTAGCTGTGTGAGAAATCTCTGATGAATTTCAGAACCTGCC
>NW_027423896.1:0-19976 GCF_036562045.2 Rhinolophus sinicus | reverse complement strand
TCATCTATTCTTACCGACGAATAGTATTCCATTGTGTATATATACCACAACTTCTTTATCCATTCATCTATCGAAGGACATTTTGGTTGTTTCCATGTCTTGGCCACCATAAACAAAGCTGCAATGAACATTGGAGCACACGTGTCTTTATCTCTAAATGTTTTCAGATTTTTTGGGTAGATACCCAGGAGAGGGATTGCTGGGTCATATGGCAATTATATTCGTAATTTTTTGAGGAACCTCCACACTGCCTTCCATAACAGCTGCACCAGTCTGCATTCCCAACAACAGTGTATGAGGGTTCCTTTTTCTCCACAGCCTCTCCAACATTTGTTACTATTTGTCTTGTTGATGATAGCCATTCTGACTGGGGTGAGGTGATATCTCATTGTGGTTTTGATTTGCATTTCTCTGATGATTAGTGATGTTGAGCATTTTTTCATATGTCTATTTGCCATTTGTATGTCCTCTTGGGAGAAATGTCTCTTCAAGTCCTCTGCCCATTTTTCAATTGGGTTGTTTCTTTTTTTGTTGTTGAGTTGCATGAGTTCCTTGTATATTCTGGATACTAGCCCCTTATCGGAGGCACTGTTTGCAAAAATCTTCTCCCATTCAGTTGGTGGCCTCTTTATTTTGTCAATGGTTTCTTTTGCTGTGCAGAAGCTTTTAAGTTTCATATAGTCCCATTCGTTTATTTTAGCTTTTACTTCCACTGCCTTTGGAGTCAAGTCCATAAAATGCTCTTTGAACCCAAGGTCCATAAGTTTAGTACCTATGTTTTCTTCTATGCAGTTTATTGTGTCAGGTCTTATGCTTAAGTCTTTGACCATTTTGAATTAACTTTGGTACATGGTGACAAATAGCAGTCCAGTTTCATTCTTTTGCACGTGGCTATCCAATTCTCCCAGCACCCTTTATTGAAGAGGCTGTCTTTCCTCCATTGCATGTTTTTAGATTCTTTGTCAAAAATTATCTGTCCATATTTATGTGCTTTTATTTCTGGGTTCTCAATTCTATTCCATTGGTCTATGTGTCTGTTTTTCTGCCAATACCATGCTGTTTTGATTATTGTGGCCCTGTAGTACAGGCCAAAGTCAGGAAGTGTGATACCTCCATTATAGTTCTTTTTTCTTAAGATTGCTTTGGCTATTCGGGGTCTTTTGTGGTTCCAAACAAATCTGATGATTTTTTGTTCTATTTCTTTAAAAACTGCCATTGGGATTTTGATGGGGATCGCATTGAATCTGTATTTTGCATTGGGTAATATGGCCATTTTAACTATGTTGATTCTTCCAATCCATGAGCATGGAATGTCTTTCCATTTCTTTGTGTCTTCTTCAATTCTTTTCAAAAATGTCTTATAGTTCTCAGCACATAGGTCTTTCACATCCTTTGTTAAGTATATTCCTAGGTATTTTATTCTTTTTGCTGCAATTGCAAAAGGAATTGTTGTTTGTTTGTTTGTTTGTTTGCTTGTTTTGTTTCTTTTTCTGAGATTTCATTGTTAGTATATAGGAAGGCAATGGACTTTTGTGCGTTGATTTTGTAACCAGCAACTTTACTGTATTCGTTGATTGTTTCTAATAGCTTTTTGGTGGAGTCTTTAGGGTTTTCTATATATAGCATCATGTCATCTGCAAAGAGTGATAATTTAACTTCTTCATTCCCAATTTGGATGCCTTTTATTTCTTTCTCTTGCCTGATTGCTCTGGCAAGGACTTTAACACTATGTTGAAAAGCAGAGGTGATAGGGGACATCCCTGTCGTGTTCCTGAACGTAGAGCAAAGGGCTTCAGCTTTTCTCCATTAATTATGAGATTAGCAGAGGGCTTGTCATATATGGCCTTTATTATGTTAAGGTATTTTCCTTCTATACCCATTTTATTAAGTGTTTTAATCATAAATGGATGTTGTATCTTGTCAAATGCTTTTTCTGCATCAATTGATATAATCATATGATTTTTGTCCTTTATTTTGTTTATGTGATGTATCACATTGATGGATTTGATGTTGAACCATCCTTGTGCCCCGGGGTGAACCCCACTTGGTCGTGATGAATAATCTTTTTAATGCATTGTTGTATTCGATTTGCTAGAATTTTATTTAGGATTTTTGCATCGGTATTCATTAGAGATATTGGTCTGTAGTTTTCTTTTTTTGTGCTGTCCTTACCAGGTTTTGGTATCAGGGTAATGTTGGCTTCATAAAATGAGTTAGGGAGTACTGTCTCTTCTTCAATTTTTTGGAAGAGTTTGTGCAGAATTGGTATTAGATCCTCTTTGAAGGTTTGGTAGAATTCACTAGTGAAGCCATCTGGTCCCGGACTTTTGCTTTTGGGAAGGTTTTGGATGACTGATTCAATTTCGTTACTGGTGATCGGTCTGTTTAGATTTTCCAGTTCTTCATGGTTCAGCCTTGGAAGGCTATATGTTTCTAAGAACTTGTCCATTTCTTCTAGGTTGTTGAATTTGGTGGCATATAGTCCTTCATAGTATTCTTGGATGATCCTTTGTATTTCTGTGGTGTCCGTGATAACTTCCCCTTTTACGTTTCTGATTTTGTTAATCAGTGTCTTCTCTCTTTTATCTTAGTAAGTCTAGCCAAGGGTTTGTCAATTTTGTTAATCTTTTCAAAGAACCAGCTCTTTGTCACATTAATTTTTCTATTGTCTTTTGTTCTCTATTTCATTTATTTCTGCTTTAATTTTATTATTTCCTTTCTTCTGCTGACCTTGGGTTTTACTTGTTCTTCTTTTCTAGTTCTTTAAGGTGTAACATGAGGTTATTTATTTGGGAGTTTTCTTGTTTCTTGAGATAGGCCTGTAATGAGATAAATTTCCCTCTTAAAACTGCTTTCGCTGCATCCCAAAAATTTTGGTAGGATGTATTTTCATTGTCATTTGTTTCTATGTATCTTTTGATCTCTCCTCTAATTTCTTCTTTGACCCAGTCCTTCTTTAAAAGTATGTTGTTTAATCTCCATGTATTTGTGTTTTTCCGCTTTCTTTTTACAGTTGATATCCAATTTCAAAGCCTTGTGATCAGAGAATATGCATGGTATGATTTCAATCTTCTTAAATTTGTTGAGACTGATTTTATGTCCCAATATATGGTCTATCCTTGAGAATGTTCCGTGTACACTAGAAAAGAATGTATAGTCTGATGTTTTAGGATGAAGTGCTCTATAAATGTCAATTATGTCCATTTCATCTAATGGGTCATTTAGGGCTACTATTTCGTTATTTATTTTCTGTTTGGATGATCTATCCATAGCTGTCAATGATGTATTTAAGTCCCCTAGTATAATTGTGTTTTGGTCAATTTCTCCCTTTAGTTCTGTTAGTAGTTGCTTGGTGTATTTCGGTGCTCCCTGATTGGGGGCATAAATATTGATGACTGTTATGTCTTCTTGTTGTACAGTCCCCTTCACCATTATGAAATGTCCATCTTTGTCTCTTGTTATCTTTTTCACCTTGAAGTCTGTTTCATCTGATAGCATTATGGGTACACCTGATTTTCTCTGGGTACCATTTGCTTGGAGTGTCAATTTCCACCCTTTCACTTTGAGTCTATGCTTGTCCTTGTAGCTGAGATGTGTCTCTTGGAGACAGCATATGGTTGGGTTTAGTTTTTTGATCCAATCTGCTACTCTGTGCCTTTTTATTGGTGAGTTCAGTCCATTTACATTTAGGGTGATTATTGATATGTGAGGATTTCCTGTCATTCTATCTTTAGTTTTCTGGTAAGGCTGTGTCTCCATTGTTTCTTTGCCTTTTTGTTGTTGTCTATTATTTCTGTGTGGTGGTATTCTATGATGTTTCCCTCTGTTTCTTCTTTTATTTCAGTATATATTTCAGTTCTGGATTTTTTTGAGTGGTTACCCTTAAGTTTATGTAAAAGAAAGTTTGATATTTAGAGTATTCCATTTTCTTCAGCACGCTTACTTTCTCCATTCCCATATTCCGGTTCAGGCCTTTACTCTCCCCCTTTTTGAGTTTTGGTTGCCACAAATTGTCCCTGTTGATGGTGGTCGAATAGCCTCCTTTAGTATTTCTTGTAGTGCAGGTCGTGTATTAGAAAATTCCCTCAGCTTCTGTATGTCTGGAAAGGTCTTTATTCCTCCTTCATATCTAAAGGATATCTTTGCTGGATATATTATTCTTGGCTCATGATTTCTCTCTTTCAATAGTTTGAATATTTGGTTCCACTCCCTCCTGGCTTGTAGAGTTTCTGCTGAAATATCTGATGATAATCTAATGGGCTTTCCTTTGTAAGTTACCGTCTTCTTTTCCCTGGCTGCCTTGAGGATTCTTTCTTTGTTGTTGATTTTAGACAGCTTCAATACAATGTGCCTTGGAGAAGGCCTGTTGGGATTGAGGTAACTAGGTGTTCTATTTGCTTCTTGGATTCGAGGGTCCAGTTCTGTCCACAAATTTGGGAAGTTCTCATCGACAATTTGTTTGAATATATTCTCTGTTCCCTTCTCTCTTTCTTCTCCTTCTGGTATGCCCATTATTCTTATATTGCTCTTTCTGATGGAGTCAGAAGGTTCTTGTAGAGTTCGTTCATTTCTTTTAAGTCTCAAGTCTCTTTCTTCTTCTCTCTGTGTCATTTCCAGGTTTCTATCTTCGATGTCACTGATTCTTTCCTCCATCTGGTCAACTCTACTACCTAAGCTGGTTATTTCATTCTTAATTTCTTCTATTGAGTTCTTAATCTCCAGAAATTCTATTTGGTTCTTTTTTAAGATTTCAATCTATTTCGTAAAATGCTCATGCTGTTCTTTGATTGAGTTTCTGAGTTCCTTTAACTGCCTATCTGTGTTTTCTTGTATCTCGTTGAGTTTTTTCAGAACTGCAATCTTGAATTCTCTGTCATTTAAGTCACATATTTCTGTATCTTTAAGTGCCTTCTCTGGAGATTTTTCACTTTCTTTCTGAGCTATCTTGTTGCCTTGGTTATTCTTGGCGATTACTGGTTTACTATATCTCTTCCTAGACATCTACAGGAGTGGCTTCTGCAACAGGTTGATAGAAAGCGGTCTTTCTTTTGTTTGCCAGTACTTGTTGGTAGAATGTTTTATTATTTCTCCAACTGCAACTTATTTTCCTTCTCCCACACAGTAGTGCTATGTTTTCTCTGCACTATTCCTGCTTCTCACACAATGGGGGGATTCCCTGGGAGACGGGCTTCTCCTCTGTTAATAGTTCTTCTAGGTCACAGGGCGCAGTGTCCCGGTGGGTATGCGGAGAGCTTTTGATGTTCCGAAGCTCTTCCAGCTCCTGATTCAGAGCCCGTAGGTTTCAGCAGTTCTGTTTACTCCTGCAGGGATCCGCCCAGATAGGTGGGGTCAGAGGCGGGGTGAGTTGTGAGAGGCGGCCCAGAGCAATGGTGGCAACCACCACCACAGCCCGTCCCGCCTCCACAGCTCTCTCCCCCTTGCTGGAACCAGTTGGGCTGTGAAATTGTGTTTGCAGTCCACAGTTCTCAAAACAGCAAATTTTCTGTTGTTTTGATCTGACACTGCTACTGCTTCGCTTCCAGCACCGGGCAGGTGGGGGCGGGGCGAGCTCTGGGAGGGGAGGGAGGGGGCAGCTAGTCTCAGTGCCCAAGGCTCCGTTCTCTGCTCGGCAGTGCGGCTCAAACCACCGTTTTCAGCCCTTTTCCCTCAGTCTTTTCTCCGAGGTCTCTGCCGTGAGCGTTGGGTTCAGCCGTGCCATATGCTGTCCCCTCAGCCCTGTGGAGCCCTGGCGGAGCCCTAGCAGTCTGAGTTCTTCCCTCTCCCGCAGCTGCGGTAGTTCCGGGAAGCAGCGAGCCTGGCGCACTGAGCCGGGTCCGCGTCCTGCGCCCGCGTGGCTCCGTCTCCGCGCACTTCTCCCCCCCCTCCCTCCACTCGCGCGAATCTCCCACCTGTAGGTGATTTCAGTCAGTAGTGGGCCTCTTCGTGTTGACTGTGTGCTGTGCAGGGAGTCCTTTGTGGAGCTTTTGTTGCTCGATTCGTTGTAAATTCCAGGGGAGCCTCACAGAGGCCCACCTCACGCCGCCATTTTTCCGGAAGTCCAAGCCTTGCAGGTTTTAACTGAGCAGTTGCTGGAAGAAGCCAGAGGTGCTGCCAGCTGTGTGGGCTGGATGTGCCTCAATGTGCTGTGCGGACATGCATTGAAGAGGAAGTGCTTGCTGAAGTGGCCAGAGTGTGGGACCTACAGTCTCTGGAGGACCTGCTGGAGGCCTGACTCCATCAGCTCGAGGAGGAACTCTGCAGTGGGGGGTGGTGAAGCAGATACCACCCTGGAGTTCCCGACAGAGGACGCTGGGGAAGCTTAAGATGTCCCACACCCCTGCATTTGGCCCACTGTACAACAAGAGGTAAAACATGAACAAACTTTGGGACCCAGGGGCGTTGATGCTGGCAACACAGCAGTGACTGAGCTCACAAATTATACACCTTATACTCCCACGGAGTTGTGAGAGTTGATAAAACCGTGGTTACAATGCCCCGGTGAGCGACTCGAGGCTTGGCAGCTGCACTTGTGGGACAAAGGAGCAGACAGTATTCTCTCTAAAATGGGAAACCTGGCCTCCATGATGGTGCACCCATCTCTACGGCAATGGCTGCAAATTGCTGCAGGCTAGTTCAAGGCCAGGGCAACCAATCCTTAATGGGGTGGCTCACTGCTGTGGTGCACACAGTGGGGGAAATGTAGGCAAGCTGCCTCAAACTGTGAACAAATGGCAAGTATACACTAAACTTGTGCAAAGCATTGGTGAAATGGGTAGAGACACATGCTGTTTGTCTCTAACACACATGGGCCAGGTGATGAGCATTTTATGATGAACATGAGAGATTGAATTTGGGTACTGTTCCTGCAAATGTCCTTGGGTCCTGGGTTGCTCTCCTTGAACCCTATACGGGATGGCGGAGTCTTAAATTCACAACAGCCATGGCCACCCTGGGAGATATGGAGGGATGGCGGCAGGAGAAATTAGGGCACAAGGTCTTAGAGGTTAAGACAAGAAATCCAAAATGGAAGTATGGGAGGGCAAACCAGACGGCCCCAAAGGGTGATGCACATGCACATGTGAAAAGATCTCTTAGCAGCGGAGGTTGATCAAGGAAAAAGTAGACTGAAAACCCGATGTGGTCTTGTTGAGACTGTGGAAACAGTTACGTCAAGAACAGCAATTCTGGCAAAACCCGAAGGAGAAGTCTGAGAAAGTGTGATGCACGTCCCTCTGGGAGTTCATGCTACCACAGGAGGCTATCTCCCTCAAGTTGAACTGGTATGGGGCATGGCAAGGTACCCGGTCACAGAGAATGAGCGGGGATCAGAGGCCCCACCTAGAACTGTCCATACATTTATCCCCTTCTAATGTACAGAGGGTTTGGTATGAGGTTGGCACCGGCGCAAACTGCAGCCTTCTCTGTGGAAACACAGAACTGTTTCTCAGACTAGCAATCTACATTGATGGCTATGGGAGGGGGGAGACTTTGAAGGTGAAAGTCATTTGCTTACCACTGGGTATAGGAAGTCTTCCCACCTGTACCTAAACGGTGTATGTCTCCCCCAGCCTGGAATACACTTAAGGGTAGATAAGCTACATGGCCTCAGGTTATAGACTTTGGTCGGAGAGTTCTGCCTCTGAATCCATGTAATGAAAATGGTGATATGGACATGCTCACTACCCCCCCCCCTTGTGTATTGCTGAGGCTCAATCACATGGTTACAGTGTGACAGTATCCACTGCCAGATGTGGTATGAGGATTTGCCGCACAATTGTAGAACTGGAGAAAGCACACATTGTTGAGATCAATGCATAGTCCCTTTAACTCTCTGATATGATAGTGAATAAACTGGGTGGGAGTTGTTGAATGACTATAGACTACAGGAAATTAAATAAGGTGACACCACCGCTGCATGCTGCAGTGCCTTCAGTTCCTGATTTTATGGACCGCTTCACTATAAACTTGGGAACATATCGCTATGTAGAGGTTCTGGAGATCTTCTCTATTGACATTGAACCTGAGAGTCAAGAACAGTTTGCAATCTCATGGGACGGGCATCAGTAGACCTCTGAAGCCCTCCAACAGTGATATTTACATAGTCCCACTATTGGCCATATGCTTGAGCCCAATATTTGGCAAGGTGGAAACAGCTAACCTCTGTGGCTCTGCTTCAATATGTTGATGATATATTACTAACATCTGATTCTCTTTCAGATTTAGAGCAGCAGCTCCCTCTCTCCTCTGCCACTTGAAGTCATGTGGCTGGGTGGTGAACGAGGGAAAGTTCCAGGGCCCTCACTTATCTGTCAAGTTTTTGGGTGTTGTGTGGTCAGGTAAGGCAAAAGTTATACCAGAAATTGTTATTGTAAAATACAGGTATTTCCCCGACCAACCAAGGTCTCCCAACTACAAACGTAGTTGGGTCTGTTGGGGCATTAGTGGGTGTTTAACCCATTTAGCACAGATGGTAAGGCCCTTATGTGCCATGGTGAAGAAGGATGTCTCATGGGATTGGACAGAAGCTATACCACAGACATGTGTTGCCACTAATGGGCAGGTCAACAGACACAGGTACTACAAAGGGTCAACCAAGGTTTCCCATTTGAACTCCATGTTCATGTAACCCATGAACTGTACGGTTGGGGCCTCTGGCAACAGCAGGAGCATCTCGGTTGCCAGTGTGGTTCTGCTCCAAACTGTGTAAAGAAGCGGAATTCTGCTACTCCCTGATGGAAACAAATGACCACTGTGTACACAGCTTTGGTGGCTACAGAAGCCATCTCAGAAACGACATGGTTATTGTGGACCCAGAGACCCAAAACCGGGTGGCACACCCACCAGCCATGCCAAGTGGTGTGCCTACTTAGAGCAATGTAGTACCCTCAGATCAAGCCCTTTGAGCACAATTACAGCAGGTCCTATGGCCTATGCATCTTGTAGCTTAGGCCATGCCTGGTGATCTAGCTAGTGAGGGGACTTATAACCCTCAACTTACAGACAAGGACAGCCACACAGTACCTGAAGATGCCCCATATGCTGATTGCTCATCGGGGAGCCGCTGCTATTTGGACGTCTTTTGGTGTGCAGTCCAAAATAGACACCATTTGGTTTGATGCTAGGGTGGGTAAGAGTTGTCTGTGGGCTGAATTAAGGGCTGTTTAGATCATCATCAGCCACGAACCTGGTCTCCTAGTAATTTGTACAGATAGCTCGGGGGTGTTTCGGCACCTGATGTTGTGGCTCCCCATGTGGAAGCACCAAAAATGTAGATGGGACACCATCCACTGTGGTCTCAAGACATGTGTCCACATGTCTGGGATCGAGGGCAGGAAAAACAGGTAACCCTGATGCACTTTATGGATCACTCCCCTTTAACGCCCCAGGTAATTATGATGGAGATGCCTTAGCATAGATCCAGTGGTTAGAACGGTCCCCTGCCACTGATGTGGCCCACTGGCTGCATAGAAATTTGCAGCAGGGAAAAACAAAACCATGTGGCAGGTGAACAGATTCTGGGGGCTGTCCTTGAAATGGAAGGAGATGGCGGGTGCCTGCCATGACTGTTTCTTTTGTGCCCAGGACAGTCCCCAACAGCAAAATCTACCGAGGGAGGCACAACAGCTCATGCGAGGGAGGGTGCCCCTCACTTACTGACAAGCAGATTATCTAGGACCCCTGTCCAAAGCCAGGAATGGCACTTACACGTTCACAGCAGTAGACACTGCTACAGGGTTATTGATTGTTTGGCCATGTCTGTTTGCACACTAGTGACATACATTAGCATTGCTGTATGCCCTCTATGGGCACCCACAGGTCATTGAAAAAAACAGGGGTACTCATGTTACGGGATATAAAGTGCGGCGATTGGCTGCCAGGATGGAATACAATAGCTCTTCCAACCCCATTCAATCCACAGATACCTGGCATAATTGAGCATTATAACAGACTGTTGAAACAAGGCCTTCAGGTGTTGTAACATACTCCCATGATGCCTCACTGGGCCTCCTGTCTGTGGAAGGTTTTGAGAATTTGCACGAGAAGCCTAGAAAGGGTGCGCCCTCACCAGTAGAGATTCTGCTACATTGGATGGCCACTCCCATACAACTACAAGTCACTACCAGTGAGACCCTACTATAGCCAGGATATGGCAAAAATAAAAACATCCTGTTACCAACACCCACACGCTTGGAAGCACAAAAACGACTACAACAGACTTGGCACTGGCAGGTCAGAAGTCCCCACTGTCATTAGTAGGGCATGCTAGCCCCATGAGGAGCCGGTGTGACCCACAATTGACAAGTGACTCCAGGGGTTCTGGCCAAGTGGCCACCACAGGTGACTGTGGTCTATGGAGGTCTCGGCACTGGGACCATCATGCGGGGCCTTCTATGCTCTCACTGTGACCTTTCTTTGGGTTCCCCATTCTTTACATGTTGAAATCACACAAGGTATTCCCAACACTGCTCCAAACATGGGAAAGGTGCTTGGAACAGAAACTCTCCTCTCTCAGGACAAAGAGCTAGCGTGTATCCTCCCAGATGGGAGAGATCGGCCATTGCTCTTTCCTATGTCTACTGTTTCTTTCAGCTCATAGATGCCTGTAGGTCAATATGATGGTAGGCTGGGACCAAACCTCCGCCAGAGTGGCCAACATCTGCAGTGTTGGATTTACACAGAGTTTCCAGCCAGCACCGCAGTGGGGTTTCCATGGTGTATCTATGCAGCCAGTGCAGAGAACTGAATTTGGTTGCAAGGATGGAACCCTCGACAGGTAGGCTGGAACTTCACCTAGCGACACGTCCTCTCCCGCATGAGGGTGCAAAGAAACCACACCATGGAGTGGCTGGTTCATGCAGTGTAGGATGGGTCAGGTATCTCACGAATAAAGATGTAGAACTTACCAAGGTCACCTCTCTTTTTTTGCGATTGACAGACTGACATCAGAGACATGGGTTGGTTACCTGCGACCCTATGTCAGAACACAACCCAAGTCCGCGAGGGTCATATATGGTGAAAGGGCAACAGGGGTTGGACCCCACCAATTTTTACCCCAATGGGTGCCTGTGGGTTTTATGGCTGGCCCTAAATCCCTATCCAGTAGATAGGGAATTGTACATGGGGATGGCCATACCATCCAGCCCGTGTGCGACCCACACTAGAAAATCGACCCCCAAAATTGGGAGCCCTTTACAGCAAGACATCACTTTGTCAAGATGACACCCTCATGGTTTTATCCCTTGATTATTTGGAGTCCACAAGCTAGTTCTATTGTGCTGGAAACATAAATAACTGTATTTGCTGAGCACATTTCCCGAGCATTTAACCAAACCCACCAGTCCTTGCACTCCCTGATGGAGAAAGTTGACCGAGGAAAAAGATAGTCCTCCAAAATCGAATGGCTTTGGTCATTTTAACTATTGTCCAGGGAGGTACCTGTGCCATTGTACATGTTGACTACTTTTTATGCATTACTGATAATAAGACAAATGTATGCCAGGCACTGTCTACCCTGACAGGAGAAATTAGTGGCGCTCAGTGCCGGACAGAAGATCCCTGACAAGAACAGTGTGCCTGGCTTGTCCTCTTGGAGATGAGCTTTTGCTCTGTTGAAAAGAGGGGCTTGTGTCCTAGTGACCTTCTGCTATTCTTCGTATTGCTGTTGCACCCTCTGTGTAAAGGGCTCTGCCCTGCTGACAAAAAGATCTACAGTGAAGGCCCAAGGCAGACACAACTAGCTGGCAGGTGAGACACCCTGAAGGGATAAGGTGTAGGAAAAATAACCTTTGTCAGTCTCACTCCCCGACCAGCTGCTGGCCCTGACCCGGCGACATGCTGGTCCAGGGCGATGCTATACAGTACTAACCCTGACCAGGTGACCTGATAATACACAATGCTGGCGCCATCCATCTTACATATGTACTCTTATGTAAGCACCCTCACTATACGCCACCTTTGTCTCTGTGTGGTATAAAAGTGTCCGGATTTTTCACTAAGGGGGCGGCTGAGATATGAAAAGAGCTGCTGGTTGTATCCACAACGGGGCTGATTGTGTCTCCTTATGAAGCCTAAATAAAATATGTCTACTTTGCCTTCGGCTCTACACGTCTTCTTCCAGCTCCCCGAGTCACACGTACCTTACTCTGACACTCGACCCACCCAGACAACAAATTATCACAAATAAGTTTCAAGATCTTATTACTCACTTACTAGTCTTTCATGCTATTCTTTTCAGGTCTCAGGATACTCCATCTTCTTACCTGCTACTTTTATGTATTATTACACTGTCAATTATCTTTGGGCTTATCAATATTTTTATTGAGCTACTTCATGTCTAATTCTTTATGTATATTTTACAATTTATCTCCAACTGGTTGACTCTATCCTAATGCTCCTAAATTTCAATGTATAAGCTTAGACACTGCAATGATGACAACATAGAGTTCTACTGCATATCTGCAGTACTATTTAAAGGATCACTTTAAGAGCATTGTATCTCATTTAAAATATGACTGTCTTTGATCAGTAATATTCTCTTTATGTGCTAATTTTTACTCCCAGCTCCTAGAGGTCATCCTTTCACTTATTTGTGTTCGTTCACTAGCTCATACACTAACAGGATTGTATAGGGATCTTGTGTATTTTGAAATTGATAGCCATACTGTACTTACTTAGATTTAGCAATCTTCTGCATATGAAATATAATTTTCTTTTAAATATGCTTTCAATTTCAGTTGACATTCCATATTGTTTTATATTGGTTTCAGGTGTACAGCACAGTGGAGAGTCATTTCTGTAACTTACAAATTGATCCCCCAGATTAGTATAATACCCATCTGGCACTGTACATACATTAATACAGTATTATTGACTGTATCCCCTATGCTGAAATTATATCTCCACAATTATGTTGTAACTTCCATTGTGTACTTTGTAATCCCTCCACTGTTTCAGCAAGCCTATCAATCCCATTTGCATCAGGCAACCATCAGTTTCTTCTCTGTATCTGAGTCTGTTTCTGTTTTGCTCACTTATTTGTTTCTTTGGATTCCACATGATAAATGAAATCAGATTGAACTGAGAAGCAAGACGTTTTAGAAGAATGCTTAGTAAGGAAGTATAATATATCTTCCAATTCAGTGATTTTTCAAGTTCCTACAATATCAAGGGTCAAAGAGAAAATATAAAATGGTAATGGAGCTAAAGTTGTCTTTTAAACTTCAGTAAAAAAGAAGACATGTTGTTATATGGATTACTAATAGTTATTTCTAAAGCCTTACTAAGAGTTGTTTCTAAAGCCTCTTGCTTCCTTCTCTCTTCAATCTGAGATGGGACACCTCCCTTTCAAATTTATTATATCTTCTTATATTTCATTCTACACTTCATCCCCTGCTTTGCTGCTTTAAATAATTTCTCAAACAATTTCAAATTATTATGTTAGTCCATTATGTTACAGTTTAAAACATCTCTGCACCAACCATTCACAGAGACTAACTTATGTCCTCCATATATTTCACAATTTTATGCACTTCTATTATTTCCTCCCAACCTAAGATGTCTGGATACTTAGACTTGCTTTTCAAGTCTTAATTTTATTTTAAAATACCACCTAGCCCCAAAGATCTCCCTTCAAGCTACGTGACAAAATACTTATATTCTATTTGTTAAGGCATCATTACTTTTTCTTGTTATTTCCTTCTCAATGAAATGAGTCTTAAAATCAGAAAATGTATCCCATGTGTATTTGTATATATATCTTAGTGTTTTCACACAACCAAAAATGATACCCTGCACATAAACACTATAATGATCCTTTAACTGAACTTTTTAAATAATGTTTAGGTCGGGGAACCGTTAGCAAGGATCATTGAGATTAAGAATGTATCCATCAACATTATATTTTTAAAAAAAATCTGTCAAGTGCCATCATGATCCAAACAAAGAAAGGAAAATAGATTAAAATGGTAAGTCTTACTTTTTGTTTTTCCTTTTGTCCAGTTGGTCTAAACACATAGCCTAATTACATCATTGATCAGAATATTCTCTCAGAGGCCTTTACAGAGTTCACAAAAAGTTTCATCTTGAACCATGCGAAAAATAAGTCTACTAATCAAAGGTTATTAGCAGAAACTTTAAAAATTAGGAAGATCCTACATTAAACAGGGACTCAGAGGAGCTGTTTTTCCCACTGTAGTGTTAATTATCTATTGCATCCATAACTACAAGCTGAACATTATTTTCTTACTGTGACTCAATTAATAACCATGTGATCAGTGAATATTCCCATGCGCTTCCCACTCTCCATTTTGCTTGTTGATTTTAAAGTTAAGCATTCAGTTTAAGATAGCTCATTTTCATTAGTAAAAATATGATTGTTTTTGCCTTACCTTATCTTCCCATCCCACTATTTCTCCACCCTGCAACAGAATGGGCAGATGTTTTCGGTGGAGCACTTCCACTTCTTGATGATGGACCCTTTTCACTGGATAGGGTGCATTGGAAGAACTAATGTTGAGATTAAGAAAATATCCACAATCATCTGGGTTTAAAAATCATATTTTCTAGTTAAGTAGAGTCAGCAGTCTTTAAATGGTCAGATTTTGGTAATTCTTTGTAACATTTCATTCACTAAACTCCATTGTGCTCTCAGGCACTCATATTAGTCTAAACTAATAAAACAACCTCTCAAGAAGCATTTTATATTAGTGGAAGAAACAGATTTGGGAAGAACTGGTGGGGTACACAAATCTGGAGTAATTAAATGTAAAAGTACACTTTTTACATATAGGACAGTGTTGTGGCAGCCTTGGGTCTCTGGTCCCGCTCCCCACATAAGAACGCAGGATATGGTGAGGCCAAAAAGGAACACCCACAGAGCCATAGGTAGGGGAGTCATACCACTATGGTCTCACTGGAGGCTGCGCCCACCGGACGCCAACCTGCCATCCGCCTTTCCGCCAACCGACCGACCGACGACTCTCCTCCACTCTCCTCGGCTCTGTTCCTCTGCTCTCTTCGCTCTGTTCCTCTGCTCTCTTCTGCTCTCCTCAGCTCTGTTCCTCTGCTCTTCCACTCTCCTCGGCAATCCTCGGCTCTCCTAGGCTCTTCTCTGTAGCCACAGCAGTTATACTAGCGGCCAATCAGCCAACCGGCCACAGACGATGGCCAACCAGCCACAGCCAATGGCCATCCACGACACGAGCCAGCACCCTTCCACATGAGGCCGAAAGCCTGTAAACTACTTTCTGGGGCTCTTTCCCCACACTTCACCCCAACAGTGTCTCGCCTCACAATCTACGTGACAAGCATCTTCTGCGAAGGTCCCTGTACAATATTAGCCTACTGACACCTACGGACGAAAAGAAATGGTAGTCTTAGGAACCAACAGTGGCAATTCCCTTCCATCTGGGAGGATACATGCTAGCTTTTTGTCCTGGGAAAGAGAGTCGCTGCCACTGGCACCTTTCCCGGTTTGTGGTACCAGACCTTTATGGCAGTGCTTGGGTTCCCTTGCATACTTTCAACATGTAACAGAACAAGGGACCCGATAATAGGCCTTAGTGAGAGCACATAGTTTCCTCGCAAAATCATCCCAGTATCGAAATCTCTGCATACTACAGTCACTTGCGGTGGCTGCTCAGCCACCACCCCTGGCGTCACGTCAAATCATGAGTCAAACCGGCCCCCCAAGGGGCTATCAGGCCCAACCATTGACAGTGGGGGCTTTTGACCTGCCAGGGCCAAGTCCACTACATAGTGATATGTCCCCAGGCGGACAATCAGACGATCCATTAAATCATGAATTGAAGTCACTGCAGCATGCAAGGGTGGTGTCACCTTATTTAACTCCCTATAGTCCACAGTCATTCGCCAGGTCCCATCTGGATTCTTGACAGGCCATACTGGGGAGTTAAAGGGACTGTGCGTTGGCCTCACAATATGTGCCTTTTCCAATTCCAATATTGTATGACCAATCTCCTCCTGTCCTCCCGGCAGGCGGTACTGTCACACTGTAACCATGCGCCAGGGCTGTGGCAACACTTGAGGAAGGTGGTGAGCATGCCCGCGTGTCACTCCTTTCACCAACAGGATCCAGAGATGGAACTCTCCCTACCAACGTCTGTAAGCTGAGGCCATGTAGCACATCAACCCCTAGAATATACTCCGGAACGGAGGAGACATAAACCTTGTAGGTACGAGGAGGAAGCCTTTGTATACCCAGTGGTAAGGAAACGGCTTTCACAGTCACTGATTTTCCCCCATAGCCATCAATGCAGATTGCTGGTCCAGGGAACAGTTCTGGATTCCCATAAACGAGACTGCAGTTGGCGCCAGTGTCTACTAGAACCAAAACCCTCTGTACATTAAAAGGGGACCAATGTATGGACAGTTCCACGTGAGGCCTCTGGTCCTTGCTCGTCCGATCTGACCGGGTACCTTGGCCCCACCACTAATCAAGCTGAAAGGAGTTGGCCTCAAGCAGCTGCATGAAGTTCTGGAGGGACATGGGTCGCGCTTTCCCAGACTCCTCCTTTATGCTTCTCCGGAATTGTTGTTCCAGATGCAACTGTTTCCAAAGTTCCAGCAGGAGTGCATTGGGTTGTCGGTCTATTTTCTCCCGATCAACCCCTGCTGCCACGAGATCATGCCACATCTGTGCGCGTGTTATTCTCTGAGGCCCGCGACCTTGCCCCTTTACCTTTGGTTTGGGCTTCCAGGTCTCAACTGTGCGGACCTCCTGTCTTAACTTCCTTCACCTCTGGCTTTCAACATCCCTTAGGGTGGCCATGGCAGTTGAAACTTCATGGATCCGTCTCCCTACATACGGTGTAAGAATAGCAACCAAGGATCCGAAAGTACTCGCAGGTGCAGTATCCAAAACCAGATCTCTCATGCTGGCAGTAAAAAGCTCGTCATCTGGGCCCTGCATGTTGAGGTTAAAAATAGCATGTCTCATACCCATTTCACGGATTATTTGTGTAAGTTCTGTATATGACTGCCATTGACTCACAGTGTCTGGCAGCTCGCCAGCCTGTCCCCATACTGTGCGTACCGCAGCAGTGAGCCACTGCATTAGAGAATGGTTGCCCTGGTTGTTGGCCAGTCTATGGCAGTTTTGTAACCTTTGTTGCAGGGACGGATATGCTCTCACGAAGGTTAGCTTTTCCATCTCGCCTGGGAAGCAGAGAATGCTGTCTGCTCCCTCATCCCATAAACATAATAGCCAAGCCGAGACTGGCTATCCAGGGCGCTGTCTGTACCACGTCCCTAGCTCCTGCAACTCAATGGGAGTGTATGGGGTGTAGGTCGTGAACTCAGTCACAGCTGGGTTGCCGGCAGCTCCAGGGCCCAAAATTTGCTCACATTTTACCCTTTGATTCAAGATTGGCCGGGCTTGGAGTTTGGGAGCTACATTGTCTCCACTTGCTTCCTCCACCTCTGCCTCAGAGTCTCCACCTTGGGCCCCTGTTCTAACAGGCGGACCCGGGCTTCCAGCGCTTCCAACCGGGACACCTGGTTCGGCACCTGAGCCATTTCATTAAGCCCATTTTCCGCGTTGAGACTCAAGGTCGTGAGGAACATCCAGACCACGCGGCCAGCTGTATCCTTCTCCTCCTCCAGCAACTGCTCAGCCAGAGCCTGCAGGGCCCTCTCCACACTGGCTGGAGAGCCGTCCATGTCCTCCCACCTTTCCTTGGGGGTCCAACTCCTGAGAACAGTAGCCACCAGGTGCCACACACTGTGTGGGGCCACACATCCTCCTGCCCAGAGTCAGACGCCATTCCTACCTGGTAGGAATCTTGCTCACCGTGCCAGGTGTCTGAGTGGGTGGAGGCCTCCTTGTAAGATGTCCACCACCCTCAGATCCTAAGGCCGCAGCAGATCAACAAAAGGAGGACAACGCCTTCTATGGCCAAGAAGGTGGTGTGCCAGCTGGAGGCTTGAGTCTCCGAGGCAGACCGCACCTCCTGTTCCCGGTGTCACTCCTCATGGGACTTCCAAACCTGGGCTCTCACACGCACAATGAGCTCCACCATGCTTCGGTAGGTTTTGGCCGGCACCGTACCCTGCTCGCTGCGTCATTTGTCGTGTGGGGCGGCCTGCGGGGTCTCTGGTCCCACTCGCCACATAAGAATGCAGGATATGGTGTGGCCAAAAAGGAACACCCACAGAGCCATAGGTAGGGGAGTCATACCACTATGGTCTCACTGGAGGCTGGGCCCACCGGACGCGTGACCTGCCATCCGACTTTCTGCCAACCGACCGACGACTCTCCTCCACTCTCCTCAGCTCTGTTCCTCTGCTCTCTTCCGCTCTCCTCAGCAATCCTCGGCTCTCCTCGGCTCTCCTCCATAGCCGCAGCAGTTATACTAGTGGCCAATCAGCCAACCGGCCACAGCCAATGGCCAACCAGCCACAGCCGACGGCCATCCACCACCTGAGCCAGCACCCTCCCACGTGAGGCTGAGAGCCTGTAAACTACTTCTGTGGCGCTGTCCCTACAGACAGAAATGGTGTTTTTCCATATAGGATGAAAATGTAACATCACAGGCATAAATTAAAATACTAAAAACCAAAATGTTCATCAGAAAAAATGTATTACCTAAAGATGATGTTAAAGTACAGTACTTACATTTCACTTACAAAATACTCCTAATTGTCAATGAAAAGACTATTCTCTGCCAAACTTGAACGGTATTTAAGATTTTCATACTGGATTAATGAAACCTGAACTTTTACCTTTCTAACTAGAAAAATCTTTGGGTATACTCAAAGTATATGTGTATGCCAATTCTTCAATAATAAAAAAAAGTGAATATCTGTGTTTATGGCACAATACAGATTCTGTATTGGTAAATTTGTCTCAAGATCATAGTGAAGAAAACAAAATACACCTATCATAAAGTGTAACAAAGACAGTAACTGCAGTGTTGGGAAAATTTCAAAAAAAAAAAAAAAATCACACATCTGTCAAAAATAAAAGATCAATGTTTTATTTAGTAACACTGGTTAACACATACAAAAATTAGTTCTGATACACAGATATTATGAAATGAAAATTTCCTTCATGCCATTCTGTTTAAAAGAAAGACTTCCCTGACAATAGTTCATAAACATCTCTTTCAGTAACTAATTTTCTTCCAACAACCACAACCAAGAAAGGGGCATGCATGTTGTCAAGCACAGGTTTTTAGTCTTTTCCTGACCCAGAGATACCTTCAATAATCTAAATCAAGTTGTAGATATTTCCTGAAAAGCAAACTTCATTACAACAGACCCAGACAGAAAAACCCTATCAGTGACAGAGATTTGTTTGCCCATGTATTAACAGGAAACAAATATTTTAAAATCAGTCTTAAAATAGGAAGTTTTTAACCCTGAATTATGCATACTGAGTATGATCTTTATTTATATTGCTCAGTTTCAAGATTCCCTAAATTTATATTATGCAATGAGGTAATATTTAGAATATAAGAAAAAATAGCTGTACTGTTGTACTTTATTATGTATGAGTCACCACATTCAAAATGCATTTGAAGTTCTTGGCCCCAAGTAGAAAATTTGAACATAAGGTCAATAGAAATGAGTTCTGTATTAAAACAGGGAAACTAGTAACAATGGTCAAACATGGTCAAATTAGTTTGAAATTTATGTCATTTTGCTGTAATGTGATTCAGATGGTTTTCCACATCAACTATTTCAATCATTTTTAGAAGTATAAGAATTATTTCCTCTAAGAAATCATTTAGACTGTCAAATTTAATTCCTCATCATACAGCCTTCGTATGCATACAAATTTTGAGACACTTCCATATGTTCAAAGATACTGTTTTCAATCCTATGATTGCATCCATATATTTTAAAACGTTACCCATGTGTCCTCCACGTGAAGGACTCCCTCTCTCTTCTCCACTTATTCTTCCAGATCTCAGAATTCGCGGACTGTCTCTGTTTCTTGAAGGAAGTGGTGGCCT
>NW_027423895.1:0-20191 GCF_036562045.2 Rhinolophus sinicus | reverse complement strand
CCCAACCTATCCCTAACCCTAAGCCTAACGCTAAACTAACCCTAACCCTAACCCTAACTCTAACCTAACATTAACCCCAACTCTACTCCTAACCCTAAACCTAACCCTAACTTTTACCCTAACACTAAACCTTAACCTAATCGTACCCCTAACCCTAACCATACCCTAACACTTACCCGTAACCCGAGCTCTAACCCTAATCCCAACCCTAACCCTAACGCTAACCTATCCATAACCTTAACACTAACCCTAACTTAACCCTAACCCTAAAACCTAACACTAACCCTAACCCTAACCCTAACCCTAACCCTAAACACTAACCCTAAACCTAACCCTAAACCCTAACCCTAAACTTAACCCTAACCCTATCCCTAACCCTAACCCTAACCATAACCCTAACCCTAACCATAAACCCTAACCGTAAAGCTAAACCTAACCCTAACACTAACCCTAACCCTGATCATAAAACCCTAATGCTAACCCTTACCCTAACCCTAACCCTAACCATAAACTTAAAATTAACCCTAACCCTAACCCTAACTCAAACCTAACCCTAACCCTAACCCTAAATCTTACGCAAACCTAATCCTAACCCTAACCCTAACACAAACCCTAAACCTAACGCAAACCTAACCCTAACCATAATCCTAACCCTAAATCTAAACATAACCCAATCCCTAAACCTAACCCTTACCCTAACGCAAACCTAACCCTAATCCTAATCCTAACCCTAACCCTAACCCTAACGCAAACCTAAACGTAACCCTAACCCTAACCCTAAATCCTAAACCTAAACCTGAACACTAACCCTAACCCTAACCGTAATCCTAACCTTAACCGTAAACAGTAAACCTAACACTAACCCTAAACATAACTCTAACGCTAACGCAAACCTAACCCTAAACCTAACGCTAAACCTAACCCTAACACTAACCCTAACATACACCTAACCCTAAAACGAACACTAACACGAACCCTAACCCTAACATTTACCCTAACAATAACCCTTACTCTAACACTAACTCTAACTCTAACCCTAAAACTAACCCTATCTCTAAACCCTAACCGTAACCCTAACCCTAACCCTAGCCCTAACACTAACCCTAAACCCTAAAACTAAAGCTAACCTTAACCCTAACGCTAACCCTAACCATAAAACCCTAACGCTAACCCTAACCCTAACACTAACACTAAACCTTAACCCTAAACCTAACCGTAACCCTAACCCTAACGCAAACCTAACCCTAACCCTAACCCTAACCCTAACCCTAACCCTAACCCTAACCCTAAACCTAACGAAAACCCTAACGCAAACCTAACCCTAACCCTAACCCTAACCCTATCGCAAACCTAACCCTAACCCTAAACCTAACCCTAACCCTAACCCTAACCCTAACCCTAAACCTAAACCTAACCCTAAACCTAACCAGAAACCTAACACTAACCCTAAACCTATACCCTAACCCGAACCATAACCCCAACACTAACCCTAAAACCTACCCCTAAACATAACCCTAAACATAACGCTAACCCTAACCCTAACCTTAACCCTAACACTAACGTAACCCTGACATCAACCCTAACCCTAAATCTAACAATTACACTAACCCTAACACTAAAACCTAACCCTGAGCTAACCCTAACCCTCACCCTAAAACACTAACGCTAACCCTAATTTTAACCCTAACTCCAACCTTAACCCTAACGCTAACCTTAACCCTAACCCTGACCCTAACGCAAACCTAACCGTAACCCTAACCCTAACTCTAACCCTAAACCTAAGCCTAACCCTAACCCTGACGCAAACCTAACACTAATCCTAACCATAACCCTATTCTAACCCTAACGCAAATTAACACTAACCATAAACTTAACCCTAACACTAACCCTAACCCTAACCCTAACCCTTACCCAAACCCTAACCCTTAACACTAACCCTAACGCTAACCCTAACGCAAACCTTACCATAACCTTTACCCTAACCCTAACCCTAAACCTAACCCTAACCTTAACCACTAACCCTAACACAAACACTGACCCTATCAATGAAACCCTAAACCTAACACTATCACTAAACCTAACCCTAACACTAAAGCCTAACCCTAACCCTAACCATAAATCTGACCCTGACCCTGATACTACCTGAGCGTAAACCAAACCCAAACCTAACCCTAACATTAACCCTAACACTAAACTTTAACTCTAGCCCTAACTCTAACCCTAACACTAACCCTAACCCTAACCCTAACCCTAACTTAACCCTAACCATACCCTAAACTAAAGTTAACCCTAACCCAAACACTTACCCTAACACTATCCCTTCTCCTAAGCCTAACACTACCCCTAACCCTAACACTAAACCCTAACCTAATCCGAAAACAAAAACTAACCCTAACCGTAAACCCTAACCCTAAACCTAAACCTAACCCTAACCTTAACCCTAACCCTAAACCTTACATTAACACTACCCCTAATCCTAACCCTAACCCTAACCCTACTTCTAACCCTTACCCTAACGCTAACCCTAACCCTAACACTAACCCTAACCCTATCCCTAAACCCTAACCCTAAAGCTAACCCTAAACCTAACCCTAACCCTAACCCTAACCATAAAAACCCGACCTAACCCTAACCCTACCCCAAACACTAACCCTAACCCTAACCCTAACGCAAAATTAACCCTGACACAAACCCTAACCCTAACAGTAATCCTAACCCTAATGCTAACACAACAGTAAACCTAACCTAAAGCTAACCCAAATCTTACCCTAGCCCTAACCCTAAACCTAACCCTAACCCTAACACTAACCGTAACCCTAACTTTAACCATAAACACTAACACTTTCCCTAACCCTAACCCTAACCCTAACCCTAACCCTAACACTAACCTAAACCTAACCCAATCCCTAACTCTAGCCCTAAACCTATCCCTATCCCTAACCTAACCCTAACCAAAACCTAACCCTAACACTAACCCTAACCCTAAACCTAACCTTAACCCTAAACCCTAACCCTAAACATAACCCTAACTCTAACCCTAACATTTACCCTAACTGTAACCCTAACAGTAAACTTACCCTAACCATAACCCTAACAATAAACCTAACCCTAACACTAAACCCTAACCCTGGAGCTAACCATAACACTAACCTTAAACCGTAACGCTAACCCTAACCTTACACCTAACCATAACCGTTAACCCTAACCCTAACCCTAACCCTAACCCTAACGCAAACCTAACCGTAACCTAACCCTAACCCTAACCTAAACCTAACCCTAACCCTAACCCTAACGCAAACCTAACCCTAATCCTAACCCTAACCCTAACCCTAAACCTAACGCAAACTAACCCTAACCCTAAAACTAACCCTAACACAAACCATAACCGTAACATTTACCCTAACCCTAACCTTAACCCTAAACCTAACACTAACCCTAACCCTAACCCAAACAATAAATCCTAACCCTAAACCTAAACACTAACCCTAAACCTAACACTAATCCTAACCTTAACCATAAACACAAAACCTAATCCTAACCCAAAACCTAACCCTAACCCTAACGCTAACCTAACACTAACCCTAAACTTAAACCTAACCCTAACCCTAACCCTAACCTAACCCTAACCCTAACCCGAACCCTAATACTAACCTTAACCCTAACATTTACCCTAACACTAAACCTTACCCTAACCCTACCACTATCCCTAACCATAAACCTAACCCTAACCCTAACCCTAAACCTAACCCTAACCATAACCCTAACAACAACCCTTTCCCTAAAACTACCCCTAACCCTAACCCTAAACCAAACCCTATCCCTAACACTAACCAAAACCATAAACCCTAACCCTAACCAAAACGCAAACCTAACCCTAACCCTAACCTTAACCCTAACCCTAAGCCTAATCTTAAAACTAACCCTAAACCTAACCCTAATGCAAACCTAACCCTAACCCTAACCCTAACCCAACCCTAATCGTAACCCTAAACCTAACGCAAACCTAACCCTAACCCTAACCCTAATCCTAACCCTAAAACTAACACTAATCTTAAAACCCTAACGCTAAAGCTAACCTTAACCCTAACCAAAACCCTAAACCCTAACCCTAACTCTAACCCTAATCCTAACGGTAACCTAACACTAACCCTAACCCTAACCCTAACCCTAACCTTAAAACTAACCCTAACCCTAACCCTAACGCAAACCTAACCCTAACCCTAACCCTAACGCTAACCCTAATGCAAACCTAACCCTAAAACTAACCCTAAGCATAACCCTAAACCTAACGCAAAACTAACCCTAACCATAACCTTAAGCCTAAACCTAACCCTAACCCTAACCCTAACCCTAACCCTAACCCTAATGATAAAACCCTAACGCTAACCATAACCCTAAACCTAACCAAAACCCTAAACGCTAAGCCTAACCGTAACCCTAATGCAAACCTAACGCTAACCTTAACCCTAACCCTAACCCTAACCTTAAAACTAACCCTAACACTAACCTAACGCTAACGCAAACCTAACCCTAACCCTAACACTAACCCTAACCCTAACCCTAACCTAACCCTAACCCTAAACCCTAACACTAACCATAACCCTAACCATAACCCTAACGCAAACATAACCCTAACCCTAACCCTAACCCTAAACCTAAACCTAACCCTAACCTTAACGCAAACCTAACCCTAACCCTAAACATAACCCTAACCCTAACCCTAACATAACCCTAAACCTAACCCCAACCCTAAACTTAACATTAACCCTAACAATAAATCCTAACCCTAACCTAAACACTAACCCTAACCCTAACCCTAATCCTAAACTTAACCGTAAACACTAAACCTAACCTTAACCCTAAACTTAACTCTAACCCTAACGTTAACCTAACCCTAACCCTAACCTTAAACCTAACCCTAACCTTAACCCTAACCCTAACATTACCCTAAACTTAACCCTAACCCTAACCTTAACCCTAACCTTAACACTAAATCCTAACCCTAACCCTAACCCTAACCCTAACCCTAATCCTAACGCTAACCTAAACCTAAATCTAAATCTAACCCTAACTCTAACCTAAACCTAACCATAACCCGAACCCAAACAATAACCCTAACCCTAACATTTACCATAACACTACCCCTTACCCTATCCCTACCACTACCCTAACCATAAACCTAACACTAACCCTAACCCTAACCCTAAACCTAACCCTAACCCTAACCGTAACCCTAACCCTAACGCTAACATAACACTAATCCTTACCCTAACCCTAACCCTAAACCTAACCTAAACTTAACCCGAAACATAACACTAACCCTATACCTAACGCTAACCTAACCCTAACCCTAGCCTAAACCTAACCCTAACCCTAACCCTAACCTAAACCTAAACATGACCCGTACCCTAAAACTAACCCTAACATTAACATTTACACTAACACTAACCCTTAACATGACCGTACCCCTAACAGTAACCCTAAACCTAACCCTAAACCCTAACCCTAACCCTAACACTAAACCCTAACTCTAACCCTAACCAGAACCCTAACGCTAACCTAACGCTAACAGTAAACCTAACCCTAAACCTAACCCTAACCCTAACCTAATGCTAACCCTAAACCTAGACCTAACCCTAACATATACTCTAAAACTAACCCTTACACTAACCCTAACCCTAACCCTAACACTAACCGTAACCCTAATATAAACCTAACGCTAAAACTAACCTTAACCCTAACCCGAAACCTAACCCTAACCCTAACCCTTACCAACCCCATCCCTAACGCAAACCTAACCCTAACCCTAACCTTAACCCTAACCCTAACCCTAAAATTACTCTACTCCTAAACTTAACCGTAACCTTAACCCTAACCATAACCCTAAATCCTAACCCTAAACCTAAACCCTAACCCTAACCCTAACCCTAATCCTAACTTAACCCTAAACACTAACCCTAACCCTAACCCTAATCCTAACGCTAACCTAAACCTAACCCTAAAACTAACCCTAACCCTAACCTAAACCTAAACCTAAACCAAATGCAAACACTAACCCACACCCTAACATTTACTATAACACTAACCCTTACCCTAACACTACCCCTAACCTAACTCTAAACCTAACCGTATTCCTAAACCCTAAACCTAACCCTGACCCTTATCTATTCCTAAACCTAACCCTAACCCTAACCGTAACCATAACCCTAACGCTAACCTAACGCTAAACGTAACCCTAACCCTAACCCTAAACAAAACCCTAAACCCTAACCCTAACCCTAATGCAAACCGAACCCTAAGCCTAACACTAACCCTAACCCAAACCCTAACCCTAAAACAAACCCTAACACTAACTATAACGCAAACATAACCCTAAACCTAACCCTAAACGTAACCATAATCCTAACCCTTACACTAACACTAAGGTAAACCACACCCTAACCCTTACCCTAACCCTAACGCAAACCTAACCCTAACCCTAACCCAATACGTAACCCTAACCCTAAGCTAACACTAACCCTAACCCTACCCTAAACTTAACCTAACCCTAACCCGAACACTACACTCACCCTAACCCTAATATTTACCCTAAGACTAACACTTACCCTAACCATACACCTAACACTAACACTAACACTAACCCCAACCCGAAATCCTAACACTAACCCTAAACCTAACCCTACATCTAACCCTAAATTAACGCTAACCCTAACCCTAACCCTAAACCCTAACCCTAAAAATAACCCTAACCTAACCCTAACAATAACCCTAACCATAAAAACCCTAACTCTAACCCTAATCTAACACTAACCCCAACCCTAAACCCTAACCCTAACCCTAACCCTAACCCTAACCCTAACCCTAACCCTAACGCAAACCTAACCCTAACCCTAACCCTAAACCTAACGCAAAACTAACCCTAACCCTAAACCTAACCCTAACCCTAATCCTAACCCTAACTCTAAACCTAAACCTAACGCAATCCTTACCCTAACCATAACCCAATACCTAACCCTAACCCTAACTCTAACCTTAGCCCCAAACCCTAACCCTAACCCTAAAACTAACCTTTACCCTAATGCTAACCTAACCCTAACCCTAACCATAACGCTAACCCTAACGCAAAATAACCTTAACCCTAAAACTAACCCTAACACAAACCCTAACTTTAAATTTACCCTGACCCAAACCGTAACCTTAAACCTAATCCTAACCCTAACCCTAACCCTAACAATAAATACTAACCCTAAACCTAAACACTAACCCTAACCCTAACCCTAACATAACACTAACCATAACCCTAACCCTAACACTAACCCTAATCTTAACGTAACAGTAATAACTAACCCTAGCCCCAACCATAACCCTAACCCTAACCATGAAACCCTAAACCTAACACTATCCCTAACCCTAAAACTATCCCTAAAACCTAACCCTAACCCTAACCCTAACCCTGATACTGACCCTGACCCTGTCCCTGAGAGTAACCCTAAATCAAACCTAACCATAACACTAACCCTAACCCTAAACCCTACCCCTAATCCTAACACTAAACTTAACACTATCCCTAACCTATCACTAACCCTAACCCTACCATAACCTTAACCTAACCCTAACCCGAACACTAAAACTAACCCTAAACCTAATATTTACCCTAACCCTAACACTTACCCTAACCCTACACCTAACCTAACCCTAAACCTAAACCTAACCCGAAACCCTAACACTAACCCTAACACTAACGATAAGACTAACCCTAAACCCTAACCCTAACCCTAACCCTAACCCTAATCCTAACCTGAACCCTAACCCTAACCCTTACAGTAAACCTACCCCTAACCCTAACCCTAAACCTAAACCTAACCCTAAACCTAACCCTAACACTACATCTAACCCTAAACTAACGCTAACCGTAATCCTAACCCTAACCCTAAACCTAACATTTAGCCTAACACTAATCCTTACCCTAACCCATCCAAGCCTAACCCTAACCCTAACCCTAACCCTAAACCCTAACCCTAAAGCTAGCCCTAACAATAACCCTAACACTAACCCTAACCACAAAAACCCTAACACTAACCCTAACCCTAAACCTTACCCTAACCCTATCCCTAACCCTAACGCAAACCTAACCCTAACCCAAACCCTAACCCTAACCAGAATCCTAACCCTAATTCTAACTCAACCCTAAACTTAAACTAACCCTAACCGAATTCCTAACACTAGCCCTAACCCTACCCTAACCCTATCCTAAATCTAACCCAAACGCTAACCCTAACACTCGCCCTAAAACTAACCCTAACCTTAACCCTAAACCTAACCCTGAACGTAACCCAAACCCTAACACATTACACTTAACCTAACTGTAACCCTAACACCTACCCTAACCTTAACCCTAACCACAAAGCCTAACCGTAACCCTAAACCCTAACCATAACCCAAACCATAACCCTAACCTTTAACTTTAAAACCCTAACGCTAACCCAAACCCTAAAACTAAATCTTAACCCAAATCCTAACCCTAATCCTAACCCTAACCATAACCCTAACCCTAACCCTATAACTTAAACCTGAAGATAACCCTAGCCCTAACTTTAAAACCCTAACTCTAACCCTAACCCTAACCCTAAAACTAACTCTTAACCCTAATCCTAACCCTAACCCTAACCCTAACCCTAACCCTAACCCTAACCGTAACGCAAAACCAGCCGTTTCCCTAATCCTAACCCTAACCCTAAACCTAACCTTAATCCTAACACTAACGCAAACCTAACCCTAATCCTAACCCTAACCCTAACCCTAACCCTAACCCTAACGCAACCTAACCCTAACTCTAAACCTACACTAAACCTAACCCTAACATTTACCCGTACCCTAACCCTTAAACTAACCCTAAACCTAACCCAAACACTAACCCTAAATCCTAACCCTAAACCTAAACACTAATCCTAACCCTAACCCTAATCCTAACCATAACCGTAAACACTAAACCCAAACCAAACCCTAAACCTAACCATAACCCCTAACACCAACCTAACCCCAACCCCAACCCAAACCTAACCCCAACCCCATAACCTAACCCCAACCCCAACCCCAAACCTAACCCTAACCCTAAACCTAAACCTTATCCTAACCCTAACCATAACGCTAACCCTAACGCAAAATAACCTTAACCCTAAAACTAACCCTAACCCAAACCCTAACCCTAACATTTACCCTGACCCAAACCCTAACTCTAAACCTAATCCTAACCCTAACCCTAACCCGAACAATAAATCCTAACCCGAAACCTAAACACTAACCGTAACCCTAACCCTAATTCTAACCTTAACCGTAAACACTAACCTAACCCTAACCCTAATCGTAACCCTAACCATAACCCTAACCCTAACCTTAAAACTAACCTTAACCCTAACCCTAACGCAAACCTAACCGTAACCCTAACCCTAACACTAACCCTAGACCTAACCCTAACCATAACCCTAACCATAACCCTAAACCTAACGCAAACCTAACCCTAACCCTAATCTTATGCCTAAAACTAAACCTAACCCTAACCCTAACCATAACCCTAAATCTAACCCTAACCCTAACGCAAACCTAACCCTAACCCTAAACATAACCCTAACCCTAACCCTAACATAAACCTAAACCTAACCCAAACCCTAACACTAACCCTAACCCTAACCCTAAACATAAACCTACCCTAACACTAATCCTAACACTAACATTTACCCTAACACTAACCCTTTCCCTATACTACCCCTAACCCTAACCCTAAACCTAACCCTAACCCTAACCCTAAAAACCCTAAAACCTAACCCTAAACCTAACCCTAAACCTAACGCAAACCTAACCCTAACCCTAACCCTAACCCTAACGCAAACCTAACCCTAACCCTAAACCTAACCCTAACCCTAACCCTAACCCTATTAACCAAAACCTAACCCAAACCCTAACCTTAACCCTAACCGTAACCCTAAATCCTAACTCTAAAACTAAACCCTAAACCTAAACCTAACCCTAATCCTAACCTTAAACCTAAACTCTAACCCTAACCCTAACCCTAACCCTAACCCTAACCCTAACCCTAAACCCTAACCCTAAAGCTAACCCTAACAATAACCCTAACACTAACCCTAACCATAAAAACCCTAATATTAACCCTAACCCTAACACTAACCCTAACCCTAAACACTAACCCTAACCCTAACCCTTACCCTAACCCTATCCCTAAACCTAAAGCAAACCTAAACCTAACCCAAACCCTAATCCTAACCAGAATCCTAACCCTAATTCTAACCCAACCCTAAACTTAAACTAACCCTAACCGAATTCCTAACCCTAGCCCTAACCCTAACCCTAACCCTAACCCTATCCTAACCCTAACCCAAAGCTGACCCTAACACTCGCCCTAACACTAACCCTAACCTTAACCCTAAACCTAACCCTGAACATAACCCAAACCCTAACACGTTACATTTACCCTAACTGTAACCCTAACACCTACCCTAACCTTAACCCTAACCACAAAGCCTAACCGTAACCCTAAACCCTAACCATAACCCAAACCATAACCCTAACCTTAACCCTAAACCCTAAACCTAACACTTACATTAAACATAACATTTACCCTAACCCTAACCATAACCATAACCCTAACCCTAACCCTATACCTTAAGCCTGAAGCTAACCATAGCCCTAACTTTAAAACCCTAACTCTAACCCTAACCCTAACCCTAACTCTAACTCTAACCCTAACCCTAACCCTAACCCTAACCCTAACCCTAACCCTAACCCTAACGCAAAACTAACCGTAACCCTAACCCTAACCCTAACCTTAAACCTAACCTTAACCCTAACCCTAACGAAAACCTAACCCTAACCCTAACCCTAACCCTAACCCTAACCCTAACCCTAACGCAACCTAACCCTAACTCTAAACCTACACTAAACCTAACCCTAATATTTACCCTAACCCTAACCCTTAAAATAACCCTAAACCTAACCCAAACACTAACCCTAAATCCTAACCCTAAACCTAAACACTAATCCTAACCCTAACCCTAATCCTAACCATAACCGTAAACACTAAACCTAAACCAAACCCTAAACCTAACCCTAACCCTAACACTAACCTAACCCTAACCCTAACCCTAACCCTAACCCTAACCCTAACGCTAACCTAACCCTAACCGTAACCAAAACCATAAACCCTAACCCTAACCCTAACCATAATCCTAACGCTAACGTAACGCTAAACCTAACCCTAAACCCTAAACCTAAACCTAACTCTAACATAACCCTAACCCTAACCAGAAACCTAAACCTAACCCTAACCCTAAACCTAAACCTTATCCTAACCCTAACCATAACGCTAACCCTAATGCAAAATAACCTTAACCGTAAAACTAACCCTAACACAAACCCTAACCCTAACATTTACCCTGACTCAAACCCTAAATCCTAACTATAAAACTAAACCCTAAACCTAACCCTAACCCTAATCCTAACCTTAAACCTAAACCCTAACCCGAACCCTAACCCTAACCCTAACGCTAACCTAAACCTAACCCTAACCCTAACACTAACACTAACCTAACCCTAAACCTAACCAGAAACCTAACACTAACCCTAACCCTAACTTTTACCTTAACACTAACCCTTATTCTAACCCTACCACTAAACCTACCCCTAACACTAACCCTAAACCTAAACCCTAACCCTAACCCTAACCATAACCCTAACACTAACACTAAAACCTAACCCTCACCCTAACCCTAACCCTACCCTAACGCTAACCTAACCCTAACCCTACCCCTAACCCAAACCATAACACTAACGTAAACCTAAACCTAACCTTAACCCTAACCCTAAAACTAACACTTACACTAAACCTAACATTTACTATAACACTAACCCTTACCCTAACCCTAACCATAACCCTAACCAAAACCCTAAACCTAACCTTAAACCTAAACCCTAAACCTGAAGCTAACCCTAACCCTAACCATGAAACCCTAACGATAACCCTAACCCTAAACCTAAGCCTAACCCTTAAGAGTAACCCTAACCCTACCTAACCCAAACCCTAAAGCAAACCTAACCGTAACCCTAAACCTAACCCTACCCTAACCCTAAATCCTAACACTAAACCTAAACACTAACCCTAATTCTAACCCTAATCCTATCTTTAACAGTAAACACTAAACCTAAAACTAACCCTAAACCTAAACCTAACCCTAACGCTAACCTAATCCTAACCCTAACCCTAACCCTAACACTAACCCTAACCCTAACATTTACCCTAAAAATAACCCTTAAACTAACCCTAATTCTAACCCTAAACCTAAAACCTAACCCTAAAGCTAACCCTAACCCTAACTTTTACCCTAACGCTAATCATAAAACCTTAACGCTAACCCTACCCCTAACCTTAAACAAAACCCTAAACCCTAACCCTAACCCTAACATTTACCCTAACAATAACCCTTACCCTAACCCTAACCCTAAACCTAAAATTTCCCTATCCCTAAACTCTAACCCTAACCCTAACCCTTACCCTAACCCTAACCCTAACCATAACTCTAAATCCTAAACCTAAAGCTTACCCTAACAATAACCCTAACAATAAAAGTCTAACGCCTACCCTAAACCGAACCCTAACCCTAACCGTTATACCTAAATCTAACCCTAACCGTAACCCTAACGCAAACCTAACCGTAACCCTAACCGTAACCGTAACCCTAATGCAAACCTAACCCTAACCCTAACCCTAACCTTAACCCTAACCCTAACCCTAACCTTAAAACTAACCCTAAGCCTAACCCTAACGCAAACCTAACCCTAACCCTAACCCTAAACGTAACCCGAAACCTAACGCAAACCTACCCCTAACACTAACCATAACCCTAACCCTAACTCTAACATTTACCCTAACCCTAACCATAACCCTAACCTTAACCCTAACCCTAACCTTAAAACTAACCCTAAACCTAACCCGAATGCAAACCTAACCATAATCCTAAACCTAACCATAACCCTAACCCTAACGCAAAACTAACCCTAAACCTAACCCTAACTCTAACCCTAAACCTAACGCAAACATAACCCTAACCCTAACCTAATCCTAACACTAACCCAAACCCTAATCATAAAACCCTAACGCTAACCCTAACCCTAACCAAAACCCTAAACCCTAATCCTAACCTAACCTTAACCCTAGCGCAAACATAACCCTAACGCTAACCCTAAACCTAACCCTAATCTTAGAATTAACCCTAACCCTAACCCTAACGCAAACCTAACCCTAACCCTAGAGTAACCCTAACACTAACCCTAACCCTAACCCTAAAGCAAACCTAAACATAAAATTAATCCTAACCCTAACCCTAGCCCTAACGCAAACCTAACCCTAACCCTAAACCTAAAGCAAACCTAACCCTAACCCTAACCCTAAACGTGACCTAAACCTTAACCTAACCCTAAATCTAACTCAAACCTAACCCTACCCCTAATATAAACTTAACCCTAATCCCTAACCCAAACCCTAACCCTAACCCTTACCCTAACGCTAACCTAATTCTAACCCTAACCTAACACTAACCCTAACCCTAACCCTAACCCTAACCCTAACTTATCCCTAACTCTAATCCTAACCACAACCCTAACGATTTCCCTAAGATTAACCCTAACACTAACCATTACCCTAACCCTACCACTAACCCTAACCCTAACCCTAACCCTAACCGTAATCACTAACCCTAACCCTAACCCTAACCCTAACCCTAAACAGGAAACCCTAAACCTAACACTATCCCTAACCCTAACCCAAACCCTGAAGCCTCACCATAACCCTAATCCTAAACATGACCTTGAACCTGACCATGTCTCTGAGCGTTACCCTAAACCACACCTAACCCTGACACTGAGCCTAACCCAGACCTTAACCCGAAAACTTACACTAACCTAAACCTTATCCCTAACCCTAACCCTAACCTAACCTTAACCCTAACCCTACCCTAACGTAAACCTAACACTAACCCGAACACTAAAACTAACCCTAAACCTAACATTTATCCTAACACTAAACCTTACCCTACCAATAACCCTAACCCTAAAACCTAACCCTAAACCTAACCATAACGCTAACACTAAAGGTAAACCCTACCCCTAAACCTAAACCTAACCCTAACCATAACCTTAACCCTAAACCAAAACCTTACAGGAACCCTACCCCAACCCTAACCCTAATCATAACCGTAACACTGACCCTAACCCTACCTCTAACCCTAACACTAACGCTAACCCTAACCCTAACCCTAAGCATAACCCTAAACCATAACCCTAAAGCTAACCCTAACCCTAACCCTAACCCTAACCATAAAAACCCTAACCCTAACCCTAACCCTAAACCCTAACCCTAACCCTAACCCTCACCCTAACCCTAACCCTATCCCTAAGCCTAACGCAAACCTAAACCTAACCAAAACCGTAACCATAACCGTAATCCTAACCCTAATTATAACCTTACACTAAACCTAACCTAAACCTAACCCAATCCCTAACCCTAGTCCTAACCCTAACCCTAACCTAACCCTAACCCAAACCCTACCCTACACTAAAACTAACTCTAACCCTAACCTTATCCGTAAACCCTAATCCTAACCCTAACCCTAACCCTAACCGTAACCTAACCCTAAACCAATCCCTAAACATAGCCCTAAAACTAATCCTATCCCTAACCTAACCCTAACCTAAACCCTAACCCTAACACTAGCCCTAACCCTTACCTTAACCGTAAACCCTAACCCTAAACATAACCGTAACCATACCCCTACCATTTACCCTAACTGTAACAGTATCATTAACCCTAACCCTAACTCTAAACATAAACCCTAACCATAACCCTAAACCCGAACCCTAACCCTAACCATAAACCTAAAATTAACCCTAAACCCTAAAACTAACCCTAATTCTTAACTAACCCTAACCCTAAACCAAAAGCTAAACCTAACCCTAACCCTAAACCTAACGCTTTCCTAAAACTAACCCTAACCCTAACACTAACCATAACCTAAACCTAAACCTAACCAGAAACCTAACATTAACCCTAACCCTAACATTTACCCTAACACTAACCCTTACTCTAACCCTACCCCTTAACCTAACACTAACACTAACCCTAACCCTAAACCCTAACCCTAACCCTAAACATAACCCTAACCCTAAATCTAAAACCTAACCCTAACCCTAACCCTAACCCTAACAATAACGTAACCCTAACCCTAACCCTAACCCTAAATATAAAACTTACCCTAAACATAACTATTACCCTAACACTAACACTTACCCTAACCCTAACCCTAACTCTAACCCTAACCCTAACCCTAAAACCTAACCCTGAAGCTAACCCTAAACCTAACCCTAAAACCCTAACGCTAACCCTAACCCTAACCCTAACCCTAAACTTTATCCTTAACCCTAACCCTAACACTAACCCTAACGAATACCTAATCGTAACTCTAACCCTAACCCTAATCCTTACCCTAACCCTAACCTAAACCTAACCCTGAAACTAACCATAACCCTAACCCTAAAACCATAAAGCTAACCCTAACCATAACCATAACCCTAACCCTAAACCCTAACCCTGAAGCTAACCCTAACCCTAACCCTAAAACCCTAACCCTAACCCTAACCCTAACCCTAACACTTACCCTTATTCCTAACCCTAACCCTAAACCTAAAGCAAATTAACCCTAAACATAAACCTAACCCTAACCCTAATCCTAAACCTAACATTTACACTAACCCTAACACTAACCCTAACCCTAACCTAACCCTAAACCAATCCCTAAACCTAGCCCTGAAACTAATCCTATCCCTAACCTAACCCTAACCTAAACCCTAACCCTAACACTAGCCCTAACCCTTACCCTTAACCCTAACCCTAACTCTAAACCTAACGCAAATTAACCCTAAACATAAACCTAACCCTAACCCTAATCCTAAACCTAACATTTACACTAACCCTAACCCTAACCCTAAACCTAACCTTAACCCTAACCCTAAATCCTAACCCTCAACCTAAACACTAATCTTAACCCTAACCCTAAACTAACCTTAAACGTAAACAATAAACCTAACCATAACCCTAAACCTAATGCTAAACCTAACGCTAACCCTAAACCTAACGCAAACCTAACTGTAAACATAACCCTAACCCTAACCCTAACCATAAACCTAAACTTAACCCTAAACCCTAAACCTAACCCTAACCCTAAACCTAACCCTAACCTAAACCTAACCCTAAACCTAACCCTAACCCTAACCCTAAACCTAACCAGAAACATAACACTAACCCTAACCCTAATATTTACCCTAACACTAACCCTTACTCTAACCCTACCTCTTAACCTAACCATAACATTAACCTTAACCCTAAACCCTAACCCTAACCCTAAACATAACCCTAAACCTAACACTAACCGTAAACCACGCTAACCCTAACCCTAAACACTATCTCTGAGGTTAACCCTAACCCTAACCCTAAAACCCTAACACTAACCCTAACCCTAAACCTAACCCTAACCCTTAACCCTAACCCTAACCCTAACCATGAAACCCTAAACCTAACACTATCCCTAACCCTAACCCTAAACCTAAAGCCTAACCATACCCCTAATCCTAAACATGAACTTGAACCTGACCATGTGTCTGAGCGTAACCGTAAACCAAACCTAACCCTAACACTAAGCCTAACCCAGACCCTAACACTAAACCTTACACTAACCAAAACCCTATCCCTAACCCTAACACTAACCTAATCTTAACCCTAAACCTACCCTAACCTAAACCTAACACAAACCCGAACCCTAACACTAACCTTAACCTAACCCCAAATCTAACCAGAAACTTAACACTAACACTAATCCTAATATTTACAGTAACACTAACCCTTACTCTAACCCTACCCCTAAAACTAACACTAACACTAACCCTAACTATAAAGCCTAACCCTAACCCTAACCATAACCTTAACCCTAACCCTAAAACCTAACCCTAACCCTAACCCTAACCCTAACCATAACACTAACCTAACCCTAAACCTAACCAGAAAAATAACACTAACCCTAACTTTAATATTCACCCTTACACTAACCCTTACTATACCCCACATATTAATTTAACCCTAACACTAACCCTAACCCTAAAACCTAACCCTAACCCTAACCCTAACCCTAACGCTAAACTAACCCTAACCCTATCACTAAACCTATCCCTAACCCTAACCCTAACCCTAACCCTAACGCAAACCTAACCGTAAACCTAACCCTAACCCTAACCCTAAACCTAACCTTAACCCTAACCCTAACGAAAACCTAACCCTAACCCTAACCCTAACCCTAACCCTTACGCAAACTAACCCTAACCCTAAGCCTAACACTAACCCTAACCCTAACATTTACCCTAACCCTAACCCTAACCCTAACCCTAACCCTAAATCCTAACCCTAAACCTAAACACTAACTCTAACACTAACCCTAATCCTAACCTTAACCGTAAACACTAACCTAACCCTAACCCTAAACCTAACCCTAACCCTAACGCTAACCCTAACCCTAACCCTAATCCTAACCCTAACCCTAAACCTAACCCTTAACCCTAACCTTAACCCTAACCCTAACCCTAACTCAAACCTAACCGTAACCCTAACCCTAAACCTAAAATCAACCCTAACCCTAATCTAAACCTAACCCTAACCCAAACCCTAACCCTAAAACTCACCCTAACTCTAACGCTAACCTAACCCTAACACTAAACCTAACACTAACCCTAAACCCTAACCCTAACCCTAAAACTAACCCTAACCCTAACATTTACCTTAAAACTAACCCTTACACTTACCCTACCCCTAACCCTAACACTAACCTAACCCTAATCCTAACCTAAACACTAACCCTAGCGCTAACCATAACCGTAACCCTAATCCTAACCATAAAGCCTAACTTTAACCCTAAACCCTAAACCTAACACTAAACATAACCCTAACCTGAACCCTAAACCCTAAACCTAACACTAACCCTAACCTAATCCTAACCCTCTCCCGAAACATAACCCTAAACCTAACCCTAACCCAAACGCAAACCTAACCCAAACCATAACCCTAACACTAACCCTAACCTAAACCCAAATACAACCAGAAACTTAACACTAACCCTAATTCTAATATTTACACTAACACTAACCCTCACTCTATCCCTACCCCTAAAACTATCACTAACACTAACCCTAACGCTAAACCCTAAACCTAACACTAACCATAACCCTAACCCTAACCCTAAAACCTAACCCTAACCCTAACCCTAACCCTAACACTAACACTAACGTAACCCTAAACCTAACCCTAACCCTAACCCTAAAACTAACCATAACCCTAAACCTAAAGCTAAACCCTAAACCTGAAGCTAACCCTATCCCTAACCATAAAACCCTAACACTAACCCTAACCCTAACCCTAACACTAAACCTTAACCCTAACACTAACCCTAACCCTAACCCTAACGCAAACCTAACCCTAATCCTAAACCTAACCCTAACACTAAACCTAACACTAACTCTAACCCTCACGCAAACCTAACACTAACCCTAACCCTAACGCTAACCTAACGCTATCCGTAAACCTAACGTTAAACCTAACCTTAACACTAACCTAATCCTAACCCTAAACCTAGCCCTAACACTAACATTTACCCTAAAACTAACACTTACACTAACACTAACTCTAACCCTAACCCTAAATCATAACCCTAAATCTAACCATAACCCTAACTCTAAACCTAACCCTAATCATAAAACCCTTAAACTAACCCTAACCTTAACCCTAAACCTAACGCAAACCTAAGCCTAACCTTAACCCAATCAGTAACCCTAAACCTAACCTAACACTAACTCTAACCCTAAAACTAACCCTAACTTATACTTAACCCTAATCCTAACCCTAACCCTAACCCTAACCTTAATTCTAACTGTAATCACTAACCCGAAACCTAACACTAACCCTAACCTTAACACTAACCGTAATCACTAACCCTAACCCTAACCATAACCCTAAACAGCAAAACCTAAACCTAACACTATCCATAACCCTAACCCTAACCTAACCCTAAACCAATCTCTAAACCTAGCCCTAAAACTAACCCTATCCCTAACCTAATCCTATATCAAACCCTAACCCTAACACTAGCCCTCACCCTATCCATAAAGCCTAACAGTAATCCTAAACCCTAACGGTAACCCTAACAATAAACCTAAGTTTAACCCTGAACCCTAAACCTAACCCTAACCCTAAATTAACCCTAAACCTAACCGAAACCTAAACCTAACCCTAACCCTAAAGCTAACGCTAACCTAACCTTAACCCTACACTTAACCCAAAACCTAAACCTAAACCTAACCAGAAACCTAACACTAACCCTAACCCTAACATTTACCCTAACACTAACACTTACTCTAACCCTACCACTTAACCTAAACCTAACACTAAACCTAACCCTAAACCCTAACCCTAACTCTAAACCTAACCCTCACCCTAACCCTAACGCTAACCTAACCCTAATCCTAACCAATACCCTAAACCTTAACCCTAACCCTAACCATAACACTAACGTAACCCTAACACTAACACTAACCCTAACCGTAAATCTAACACTTACTCTAAAACTAACATTTACCCTAACAATAACCCTTTCCCTAAACCTAACCCTAACCGTAAACTAAACCTAACCCTACCCTAAACACTAACCCTGAAGCTAACCCTAACCCTAACCCTTAAACCCTAACACTAACCCTAACGATAAAACTAACCCTAACCATTAACCCTAACCCTAACCCTAACCATAAACCTAACCCTAACCCTAACACTAACGCAAACCTAACCCTACTCCTAACACTAACACTAACCCTAATCCTAACGCAAACTAACCCTAACCCTAAAACTAACCCTAACCCTAAACATAACCCTAACTTTAACCCTAAAATTAACACTTACTCTAAACCTAACATTTACCCTAACACTAACCCTTACACTAACCCTAACCCTAACCATAAACCTAAACCTAAACCTTAACCCTAAACATGAAGCAAACCCTATCCCTAACCATAAAACCCTAATGCGAACCCTAACCCC
>NW_027423894.1:0-20428 GCF_036562045.2 Rhinolophus sinicus | reverse complement strand
TGCAAGAATTTTCTTCTGAGGACTGCTTTCTGTGTCCCATAGATTTGTTTTTGTTTTCATTTTGTTTGTCTCAAGGTAGCTTGATTATGATCTCATTGTTAATCCATTTTTGTTTAGCATTTGTTTATCCTCCATGTTGTGTTTTTAGATTTTTTTTCTTGTGATTGATTTCTAGTTCATACCATTGTAGACACTCTTGATATTTAATCTTCTTAAATTTATTGAGACTTGTTTGTTAACATGTGGTCTATCTTGGAAAATGTTCATAATTTGAAAAGAATGTATTCTGCTGCTTTGGAATGAAATGCAAAAATTTCAATTAAATCCATGTTGAGTGTGTTATTAAATCTTTCCTTTGTTATTTTCTGTCTGAAGATGTCTATCTGTATCAATTGTTAAAATTATTTATGATTGTATTTTTCCTGTAATCTCTTTATCAGTCAATATATGTTTATACATTTTGGTGCTCCTGTTTTATAGGTGTTTAGTAGATTTATGTCCTCTTGTTATTGATCCCTTCATTATTATTGTACAGTCTTGTTTTAAAGTCCATTTTGTCTGATATAAGTATTGCAGCTTTTTTGTTTGTTGTTTTAAAAATCTTTTTCCATCCTTACTTTCAGTCTGTGTGTCTTTCAATCTGAGGTGGGTCTTTTAGACAATATATGTATGGGTCTTGTTTTCTTTTATATTCTGTTACCCCATATCTTTTGATTGGAGCTTTAATCCATTTATATTTTGGGTGATTATTAATAGATACATAGTTATTGCCATATTATTCTTGGTTTTGATCTTCTTTTATTTGTGTTTTTTCTTCTTCTTAAAGATTTTAATATTTTTTGTAATCTTAGGTGGTAGAATGTTCAGCTTTTTTTTTTTTTTTTTTTTGTCTAGAAGTTTCTCCTTCCATTTTAAATGATATCCTTTCTAGGTAGTAATCTTCAGTTGCTTTTCATCACATTTTGCCATTCCTTTTCCTGCAAAGTTTCTGTTGAGAAATCAGCTGATAGTCTTATGAAACTTTAAGTAACAAGTTGTCTTCCTCTTTGCTTTTAGGATTCTCTCTTTTTTAAATTTTGCCATTTTATAATGATGTGTCTTGGTGTGGGCCTCTTTGATTATTTTCTGCACTCTTTTGTATGTCATTTCTTACCAGGTTAGGAAGTTCATCATTTCTTCAAATAGGTTCTCAATTCTTATCTCTCTTCTCCTTCTGGAATGCCTAAGATGTCAACATTGTTACGCTTGATGTTATCCCAAATTTTTAAACTATTTGTTTTTTTCTTTTTCTTTTTGTTCCCATTGGGTATTTTCTGTGTTGTCTTAATCACTGATTTGATCTCTTTCATCTAATCTGCTTTTTGATTTCTCTGGTGTATTTCCTTTCAGTTATTGCATTCTTTATTTCTGACTGGTTGTTTTTTATTGTTTCTAGTTCTTCAATGATCTTGAAGTTTCATGAGTTTAGATTCTTATAAACCTGTCTTAAATTCTGTCTCTGTATTGGTTGCCTCTGATTTAGTTTTTTTCTCAGTTTCTGCTGTTCATTTTTTTTTTTTTTTGTGTGTTTTTTTTCCTCATTCTGATTTTGTGTTTGATACAGGTAAAATTATGTCTCTCAGTCTTTGCCTGCTTTTCTTATGCATATCATGATCAGTATTCTGATAACTGTATTGTGTTCAGGAGGATTGTGTGTTGTGTGTATTTCTGTTGTAAGAGTTTTACATTTTGAACATCAGTTGTGATTGACTCTCAAGCTCACAAGATTGGCTATGCCCATACAAGTTTTATTCTGACCCTCAGATTGCAGAGAGGCTCTTGTGCCTGTAGATCCTTGGTTAATTTGTTTATTCTCATTTATAGGCTGACCTCTTGTTGTTTCTGATGCTTTTTTGACTGAAGAATAGTCTCAATCCTTGTTACCTTAAGACCAAAATATGAATTAGATGCTACCTATTTTGGACTATAAGCATGTTATCACCATGAACTCAGTCCAGCTAAATTTATTAACAGAATAGTTTTTGTAGATTTGTCATGCTGGTATAATATTGAAAGTATTATGCAGGCCATGTTGATCATTGACATTCAGATCCACTTCAGTGATCCAAGTCATTCTATTTTCACAAATTAATGAAAATTCTCAATTTTGTGCCACTTTTGAGCCTGAAAAAATGCCTTGAGACATGATTTGTCATTCTTGGTTTTAAGAAATACCCATGAAATTTCAGCATCAGCTATTCAATTGACAGCAAAATTTTCTCAGTTATGTTCCTGCTGCTACAAGTAGCATTTTTCAGCAAGAAAGAAATGCTGAGAATGTCTATGTATGAAGCTTATCAAGGATTACATTTGCAGAACATGAATTTTATTAGAATGTGATCTCAGATTTTATTTTTTATTCAACATAGAAAGATTATTCATATTACATGTGATTCTACAAAATGTCAATGGTTTCTCTGTGGAAGCTTTTTTTTCATACAGATCCCATTATATTTTCCCTTTACCTCTTCTTTGGAGTCACTTCAAAATGCTCTTTTGAACCCATTTGTTTAGTCTCTATGCAGTTTATTTGTCAGTTGCAATCTTTGAATTTTGAATTAACTTTGAAGTGACATTACATTGATTCTTGAGTATAATATCCCAGCACTGTTGAATATCTGTCTTTTACATCCATCTGTATGTTTTAGCTTCTTTGTCTTATGGTGTCAATTTATGTTTTTATTGTTGGGTCTCAGACTTTGTATTTCTGTTTTTGTCAATCTCATGTTGTTTTGATTAGTAACTAAAAAGGAATTCCAAGGTGATTTCATTATAGTCTCATTTCCAATCTTGTGCTTACCATTTCAACCTTTGTGATTCCTTCAGATGATGATTTCATTGGTCATTTGAAAATATGCCATTGGTATTTTATCTAAGAGTATGAACTGTATTTGCTCTGAATATGGCCATTTAAGTCCTTCCAATAATGAGCAGGAATGTTACTTCCTTTGTGACTGTCCAAAATGAAATAGTTTTCTGTTGAATTTCTTCTTTATATATTACAGTAGGTGATATTCTTTTAGTCTCCTGAAATTGTATTTCTTTATTCATTTCATTTTCTATCTTAAGGCTACTTTTTTTTTTTTTTTAAATTTATTGGGGTGACAATTGTTAGTAAATTACATAGATTTCAGGTGTACAATACTGTATTACATCATCTATAAATCCCATTGTGTGTTCACCACCCAGAGTCAGTTCTCCTTCCATCACCATATATTCGATCCCCTTACCTCATCTCCCACCCCCACCCCACCCCCCCCTTACCCTCTGGCAACCACTAAACTATTGTCTGTGTCTATGAGTTTCTGTTTCATTTGTTTGTCTTGTTCTTTTGTTGTTTTTGGTTTATATACCACATATCAGTGAAATCACATGGTTCTCTGCTTTTTCTGTCTGACTTGTTTCGCTCAGCATTACTCTCTCAAGATCCATCCATGTTGTCACAAATGTTCCTATATCATCTTTTCTTATGCCGAATAGTATTCCATTGTGTATATATACCACAACTTCTTTATCCATTCATCTATCGAAGGACATTTTGGTTGTTTCCATGTCTTGGCCACCGTAAACAAAGCTGCAATGAACATTGGAGCACACGTGTCTTTATCTCTAAATGTTTTCAGATTTTTTGGGTAGATACCCAGGAGAGGGATTGCTGGGTCATATGGCAATTCTATTCGTAATTTTTTGAGGAACCTCCACACTGCCTTCCATAACGGCTGCACCAGTCTGCATTCCCACCAACAGTGTATGAGGGTTCCTTTTTCTCCACAGCCTCTCCAACACTTGTTATATTTGTCTTGTTGATGATAGCCATTCTGACTGGGGTGAGGTGATATCTCATTGTGGTTTTGATTTGCATTTCTCTGATGATTAGTGATGTTGAGCATTTTTTCATATGTCTATATGCCATTTGTATGTCCTCTTTGGAGAAATGTCTCTTCAGGTCCTCTGCCCATTTTTCAACTGGTGTGTTTGTTTTTTTGTTATTGAGTTGTATGAGTTCCTTGTATATTTTGGATATTAACCACTTATCGGAGGCGCTGATTGCAAAAAATCTTCTCCCATTCACTTGGTTGCCTCTTTATTTTGTCAATGGTCTATTTTGCTGTGCAGAAGCTTTTAAGTTTCATATAGTCCCATTCGTTTATTTTAGCCTTTACTTCCATTGCCTTTGGAGTCAAATTCATAAAATGCTCTTTGAACCCAAGGTCCATAAGTTTAGTACCTATGTTTTCTTCTATGCAGTTTATTGTGTCAGGTCTTATGCTTAAGTCTTTGATCCATTTTGAATTAACTTTGGTACATGGTGACAAGTAGCAGTCCAGTTTCATTCTTTTGCACGTGGCTATCCAATTCTCCCAGCACCATTTATTGAAGAGGCTGTCTTTGCTCCATTGTATGTTTTTAGCTTCTTTGTCAAAAATTATCTGTCCATATTTATGTGGTTTTATTTCTGGGTTCTCAATTCTATTCCATTGGTCTATGTGTCTGTTTTTCTGCCAATACCATGCTGTTTTGATGATAGTATCCCTGTAGTACAAGCCAAAGTCAGGAAGTGTGATACCTCCATTATTGTTCTTTTCCCTTAAGATTGCTTTGGCTATTCGGGGTCTTTTGTGGTTCCAAACAAATCTGATGATTTTTTTTCTATTTCTTTAAAATATGCCATTGGGATTTTGATGGGGATTGCATTGAATCTGTATATTGCTTTGGGTAATATGGCCATTTTAACTATGTTGATTCTTCCAATCCATGAGCACGGAATGTCTTTCCATTTCTTTGTGTCTTCTTCAATTTCTTTCAGAAAAGTCTTATAGTTTTCAGCATATAGGTCTTTCACATCCTTGGTTAAGTTTATTCCTAGGTATTTTATTCTTTTTGCTGCAATTGCAAAAGGAATTGTTTTTTGTATTTGTTTTTCTGAGATTTCATTGTTAGTATACAGGAAGGCAATGGACTTTTGTGCGTTGATTTTGTGGCCGGCAACTTCACTGTATTCGTTGATTGTTCCTAATAGCTTTTTGGTGGAGTCTTTAGGGTTTTCTATATATAGCATCATGTCATCTGCAAAGAGTGATAATTTAACTTCTTCATTCCCAATTTGGATGCCTTTTATTTCTTTCTCTTGCCTGATTGCTCTGGCAAGGACTTCCAACACTATGTTGAAAAGCAGAGGTGATAGGGGACATCCCTGTCGTGTTCCTGAACGTAGAGCAAAGGGCTTCAGTTTGCTCCATTAATTATGAGATTAGCAGAAGGCTTGTCATATATGGCCTTTATTATGTTAAGGTATTTTCCTTCTATACCCATTTTATTAAGTGTTTTAATCATAAATGGATGTTGTATCTTGTCAAATGCTTTTTCTGCATCAATTGATATAATCATATGATTTTTGTCCTTTATTTTGTTTATGTGATGTATCACGTTGATGGATTTGCGTATGTTGAACCATCCTTGTGCCCCGGGGATGAACCCCACTTGGTCGTGATGAATAATCTTTTTAATGCATTGTTGTATTCGATTTGCTAGAATTTTATTTAGGATTTTTGCATCGGTATTCATTAGAGATATTGGTCTGTAGTTTTCTTTTTTTGTGCTGTCCTTACCAGGTTTTGGTATCAGGGTAATGTTGGCCTCATAAAATGAGTTAGGGAGTACTGTCTCTTCTTCAATTTTTTGGAAGAGTTTGTGCAGAATTGGTATTAGATCCTCTCTGAAGGTTTGGTAGAATTCACTAGTGAAGCCATCTGGTCCCGGACTTTTGCTTTTGGGAAGGTTTTGGATGACTGATTCAATTTCGTTACTGGTGATCGGTCTGTTTAGATTTTCCAGTTCTTCATGGTTCAGCCTTGGAAGGCTATATGTTTCTAAGAACTTGTCCATTTCTTCTAGGTTGTTGAATTTGGTGGCATATAGTCCTTCATAGTATTCTTGGATGATCCTTTGTATTTCTGTGGTGTCCGTGATAACTTCCCTTTTACGCTTTCTGATTTTGTTAATCAGTGTCTTCTCTCTTTTTATCTTAGTAAGTCTAGCCAAGGGTTTGTCAATTTTGTTAATCTTTTCAAAAAACCAGCTCTTTGTCATATTAATTTTTTCTATTGTCTTTTTGTTCTCTATTTCATTTAGTTCTGCTCTAATTTTTGTTATTTCCTTTCTTCTGCTGACCTTGGGTTTTACTTGTTCTTCTTTTTCTAGTTCTTTAAGGTGTAACATGAGGTTATTTATTTGGGAGTTTTCTTGTTTCTTGAGATAGGCCTGTAATGAGATAAATTTCCCTCTTAAAACTGCTTTCGCTGCATCCCAAAAATTTTGGTAGGATGTATTTTCATTGTCATTTGTTTCAATGTATCTTTTGATCTCTCCTCTAATTTCTTCTTTGACCCAGTCCTTCTTTAAAAGTATGTTGTTTAGTCTCCATGTATTTGTTTTTCCCCGCTTTCTTTTTACAGTTGATATCCAATTTCAAAGCCTTGTGATCAGAGAATATGCATGGTATGATTTCAATCTTCTTAAATTTGTTGAGACTGATTTTATGTCCCAATATATGGTCTATCCTTGAGAATGTTCCATGTACACTAGAAAAGAATGTGTAGTCTGATGTTTTAGGATGAAGTGCTCTATAAATGTCAATTATGTCCATTTCATCTAATGTGTCATTTAGGGCTACTATTTCGTTATTTATTTTCTGTTTCGATGATCTATCCATAGCTGTCAATGATGTATTTAAGTCCCCTAGTATAATTGTGTTTTGGTCAATTTCTCCGTTTAGTTCTGTTAGAAGTTGCTTGGTGTATTTCGGTGCTCCCTGATTGGGGGCATAAATATTGATGACTGTTATGTCTTCTTGTTGTACAGTGCCCTTCACCATTATGAAATGTCCATCTTTGTCTCTTGTTATCTTTTTCACCTTGAAATCTGTTTCATCTGATATCATTATGGCTACACCTGATTTTCTCTGGGTACCATTTGCTTGGAGTGTCAATTTCCACCCTTTCACTTTGAGTCTATGCTTGTCCTTGTAGCTGAGATGTGTCTCTTGGAGACAGCATATGGTTGGGTTTAGTTTTTTGATCCAATCTGCTACTCTGTGCCTTTTTATTGGTGAGTTCAGTCCATTTACATTTAGAGTAATTATTGATATGTGAGGATTTCCTGTCATTCTATCCTTAGTTTTCTGGTAAGGTTGTGTCTCCATTGTTTCTTTGCCTTTTGTTGTTGTCTATTATTTCTGTGTGGTGGTATTCTATGATGTTTCCTCTGTTTCTTTTTTTATTTCAGTATATATTTCAATTCTGGATTTATTTTGAGTGGTTACCCTTAAGTTTATGTAAAAGAAAGTTTGATATTTAGAGTATTCCATTTTCTTCAGCACGCTTACTTTCTCCATTCCCATATTCCGTTCAGGCCTTTACTCTCCCCTTTTTGAGTTTTGTTTGCCACAAATTGTCCCTGTTGATGGTGGTCGAATAGCCTCCTTTAGTATTTCTTGTAGTGCAGGTCGTATTAGAAAATTTCAGCTTCTGTATGTCTGGAAAGGTCTTTATTCCTCCTTCATATCTAAAGGATATCTTTGCTGGATATATTATTCTTGGCTCATGGTTTTCTCTTTCAATAGTTTGAATATTTGGTTCCACTCCTCCTGGCTTGTAGAGTTTCTGCTGAAAATCTGATGATAATCTAATGGGCTTTCCTTTGTAAGTTACCGCCTTTCTTTTCCCTGGCTGCCTTGAGGATTCTTTTCTTTGTCGTTGATTTTAGACAGCTTCAATACAATGTGCCTTGGAGAAGGCCTGTTGGGATTGAGGTAACTAGGTGTTCTATTTGCTTCTTGGATTCGAGGGTCCAGTTCTGTCCACAAATTTGGGAAGTTCTCATCGACAATTTGTTTGAATATATTCTCTGTTTCCTTCTCTCTTTTTTCTCCTTCTGGTATGCCCATTATTCTTATATTGCTCTTTCTGATGGAGTCAGAAAGTTCTTGTAGAGTTCTTTCATTTCTTTTAAGTCTCAAGTCTCTTCTTCCATCTGTGTCATTTCCAGGTTTCTATCTTCGATGTCACTGATTCTTTCCTCCATCTGGTCAACTCTACTACCTAAGCTGGTTATTTCATTCTTAATTTCTTCTATTGAGTTCTTAATCTCCAGAAATTCTATTTGGTTCTTTTTTAAGATTTCAATCTCTTTCGTAAAATGCTCATGCTGTTCTTTGATTGAGTTTCTGAGTTCATTTAACTGCCTATCTGTGTTTTCTTGTATCTCGCTGAGTTTTTTCAGAACTGCAATCTTGAATTCTCTGTCATTTAAGTCACATATTTCTGTATCTTTAAGTCCCTTCTCTGGAGATTTTTCACTTTCTTTCTGAGCTATCTTGTTGCCTTGGTTATTCATGGCGATTACTGGTTTACTATTTCTCTTCCTAGACATCTACAGGAGTGACTTCTGCAACAGGTTGATAGAAAGCGGTCTGTCTTTTGTTTGCCAGTACTTGTTGGTAGAATGTTTTATTATTTATCCAACTGCAACTTATTTTTCTTCTCCCACACGGTAGTGCTATGTTTTCTCTGCACTATTCCAACTTCTCACAATGGGGGATTCCTGGGAGACGGGCTTCTCCTCTGTTAATAGTTCATCTAGGTCACAGGGCGCAGTGTCCCGTGGGTATGCGGAGAGCTTTTGATGTTCCAAAGCTCTTCCAGCTGCTGATTCAGAGCCCGTATATTTCAGCAGTTCTGTTTACTCCTGCAGGATCCGCCCAGATAGGTGGGGTCAGGGGCGGTGAGTTGTGAGAGGTGGCCCAGAGCAATGGCGGCACCACCACCACAGCCGGTCCTGCTTCCACAGCTCTCTCCCTTTGCTGGAACTAGTTGGGCTGTGAATTTGTGTTTGGGTCCACAGTTCTCAAAACAGCAAATTTTCTGTTGTTTTGATCTGACACTGCTACTGTTTTTTCTAGCACCGGGCAGGTGGGGGGCGGGCGAGCTCTGGGAGGGAGGGAGGGGGCAGCAGCATTCACTATAGGTTTTGATCACACATTGTATATGCTAGAAAGTAGACAAAATGTCCCTCAAGAATGGAATGGCCACGCTGTACAGTAAATGCCTTTGAGGGTTTTTTTAAGGCAGCACCTTAAACCTTATGATTGTTGGTGCTGGAGGAGAGTTGAAGAGGAAGAGAAAACGTGGTAAAAGGAGAGAGAAAGGCACACAAGCCATAGACATAGACCCCCATGTAGAACCACAGGCAGATCCCGCCTTAGACTCACATTCTGTAACATGATCATGATGTAGTGAAAACTTCTCCCTTTACCAGATCAGAATCACCTTTTGTTAAATTGTGAGGAGGCAAAATTTATGGCTTTGGGTCACCCACAAAATTTGAACTCTGTTTTTGGTTTATATACAAGACAAACAAATGAGAAACAGAAACTCATAGACACAGACAATAGTTTAGTGGTTACCAGAGGGTAAGGGGTGTGGGGGGGTGGGGGGTGGGAGATGAGGGTAAAGGGTATCAAATATATGGTGATGGAAGGAGAACTGACTCTGGGTGATGAACACACAATGGGATTTATAGATGATGTAATACAGAATTGTACACCTGAAATCTATGTAATTTTACTCACAATTGTCACTCCAATAAATTTAATAAAATAAAATTAAAAAAAAATAAAATGAAATTAAAAAAAAATTGTTTCAATAGCTGCCTATATCTTCCCATGATTGGTGCTTCTCTAAGTTTGTCTTCCTACACAGCTTCTCATGTTTTGCATCTGTCACTTTGTTTTCTCGTGTACCAGAATCTCCATGTTTCTGGCGGTTCTCTGCTTTCAGGGCTCAGGATTTAGAGAATCATATCTATGTTGATAGTTTTGGGGAAATAATTTACTTAATGTATGGCTCCTTCCCTTTTTAATATATTTGTTTCAAAGGAGGTTTTCTGAAAATCCAATGATTTACCCAAAGATTTGGATCTTACTTGCTTTTGATGAAATATTCCAGAGCCACAATATTGTGACTCGAATGAGCAAGCCTGTATATAAAGCATGTTGAGGTTTTACTTGCAGGGTCAGGTGGGAGAAGGAAAGGAAGCTAGCACTAAGTCAAGACACCTCTAGGGAGCAGTATTTAATTGGAGGATGAGGGGAAGCTTATGGGTGAAGAACAGCAGGAATCTTAAGCATATGGTCATAGTTCAGACATAAATCTATGTTAGAATATTACCCAGTACAGTGACTGAAGCCAAGGGAGATGAGGGTTTATTCTTCATAGGAAGAGGCTAGCAAAACACATAAGTCAATCAGGGACCCAGCCAAGTGGTCCAAGATTCAGATAGAAGTGCAGTCCCAAAGTAGAAATACAATTTAAATATACCACGTCTGATAATTATGTTCGTGAACTGCCACTGTGCGCTTATATTGGCAGCACTGTACAAACAGCTCAGTAAGGTTTCATAACCTCTGAATATCAGTGTCTCACAGCTGTGTTCATGTTGATGTGTGGCAGTATCTTGCTGAGTAGCATTCATTATTTTTTTGTGTGTTCCATTGTGAGACTGTCTGAGTTTGCATTAGAACAATGAACAAACATTAAATTTCTTGTTAAACTTGGCAAGAGTGGAAGTGAAATCAGGGACTTGTTATTCTAAGTTTATAGGGATAACGCCATGAAAAAAACAGCAGTGTACAAAAGGATGAAGCGTTTTTCTGAAGGTAGAGAACTAGTCACTGATGAAGAGAGGTCAGGGTGGACAGTAATGAGCAGAACTGAGGAAATCAGTGTAAAAATTCAACAAGTTGTGCATCAAAATTGTCAGCTGACTGTCAGAAGTATAGGAAACCAAGTAAATATTGAAACAGAAACAGTTAGAAAAATCTTAACTGAAAACACTGGCATGAAAATGGTGTGGGAAAAAAAAAAAGGTCCCAAAAGAACTCACTGATGAAAAAAAGCAAAAGAGTCAAAGTTTGCGAAGACCTTTTGGAGAGACAAGATGATGTTTTGGGACATGTTATCACTGGTGATGAAACATGGGTGTACCAACACAACCCTGAAACAAATCATCAAAGTGCACAATGGAAGCCAGCCAATTCTCCACAACCAAAACATTCCATCAGTCCAAATCAAGAGTCAAAACGATGTTGCTAACTTTTGATATCAAAGGGATTATTCATTATGTATTTGTACCAACTGGACAAACAGTTAACCAAGTGTAGTATTTGGAAGTGCTGAAAAGGTTGCATGGAAAAGTTAGATGAAAATGACCTGAACTTTTCATCAACAATTTATGGCTCTTGCATCATGACATTGCACCAACTCACACAGCACTGTCTGTGAGGGAGTTTTTAACTAGTAAACAAATAGATGTATTGTAACACCCTCCCTACTCACCTGGTCTGACACCCAATGACTTCTTTCTTTACCCAAAGATAAAAGAAATATTGAAAGGAGGACATTTTGATGACATTCAGGACATCGAAGGTAATACAACAGCTCTGATGACCATTCCAGAAAGAGTTCCAAAATTGTTTTGAAGGGTAGACTAGTTGCTGGTATCAGTGCATAGCTTCCCAAGGGGAGTACTTCGAAGGTGACCATAGTGATATTCAGCAATGAGGTATGTAGCACTTTTTCTGGTATGAGTTCACAAATGTAATTGTGAGACCTCGTAAATCAAGGCACAAACTAGTTTCATAAATCATGCTTAACTTTTCAGGATATTGCTGCAGCTCACTCCAAGCACCCCAGATACCAGGCTTCTGGTTGTTAGATTAACTTTACATTCTACTTCCTCATAAGGCGGGCAATCCTAATGTGACACTACCTTAGACTGATTGCCTTTAGGAAGTAGGCATGCTGAGTTATAGGGGTGAAGAAAGCAAGGGCTGCAACATGGAACTTTTAGCAACCCTCGAATACCATAACTATATTTTATCTCATTCAAATATTTATTCCACAAATATTTATCAGGCATCTGCCATGTATGAAGGACTGTGCTAGGCATAAGATTCCTATCTGTTGGCCTATAACAAGGATCAGCTTCAGTTCAGCAGGTAAGTCTCACTGATTTCCCACAGTGGTACCTGTACTCCTTTTTCTAAATGAGTATATACTATGAGGCTGATTCAGTAGAAAAAGTACCAGACAGGGAGCAGGGGGTCTCAACTCTAGTTCTACCTCTACCACACCCTGGCTATCATCTTGGGTAAATCATATCTTCCTTCAGTTTTGTCTTCCTTCCTGACACATTAGGGGTTAGGGCTAGGTAATCATTAAGGTTTTTTTTTTTTTTTTTTTTTTTCCCCTATCTTGATTGATCTTTGGTTACATGACTCCTTCATTAGCATTCATTCATTCACTCACCAAATATTAGATTAAAAAGGGGGAGGAAACTGAAAATACAGTGAAGATTATGAGTAAAAGTAGTTCTGGTTATGGCTTTCGTTTCCTGAGGATCCTTTAAAGGTTAAAGTGAAGCTCAGGAATGAGAAGCACAGGAAGTCCTGAATTAAAGCCACAGGAATTAGTAGCTTAGTAAAGCAATGGGAGGAAACTCTTGTGATAATTCATTGTTTTTCCACTTGCATAGCAGTTACTGCCTGCAACAGATCATGTCTTAATGAAAGCGGTGGTGTTTACCAAACACAATGCTAATCAAATGTCCTGTGGAGAACTGAACACACGGTAGAAAACTACCTGTAAAATAAAGACTAATATTCTCAACCAATACAGAATTGTCTTTATAACCAGGAAAGCACAATGTGGAGTGAGGTGGAAGGTAAACTGAAGAAACACTGTGCTAGTCAATGACGGTTACAGTTGGCTGAAAGGAGAGGAGAAAGAAAGGACACAGGACTGTTCCGGAAAAATGGTGGGGTAAGGTGAGCCTCTGTAAAGCTCCCCTGGAATTTACAAAGAATCGAACAACAAAAACTCCACAAAGGACTCCCTGCACAGCAGACAGGCAGAACGAAGAGGCCCACTACCGACTGAAATCACCTACAGGTGGGAGATTCGCGCTAGTGGAGGGAGGAGGAAAGGGAGAAGTGTGCGGAGACGGAGTCGCGCGGGCGCAGGACGAGACCCAGCTCAGTGCCGAGCTCGCTGCTTCCCAAACTACCGAGCTGCGAGAGGGAAGAACTCGGACTGCTAGGGCTCCGCCTGGGCTCCACAGGGCTGAGGGGACAGCATATAACACAGCTGAACCCAACGCTCACGGCAGAGACCTCGGAGAAAAGACTGAGGGAAAAAGGCTGAAAACGGTGGTTTAAGCACTCACTGCCAAGCAAAGAATGGAGCCTTAGGCACTGAGATTAGCCGCTCCCTCCCACCCCTCCCAGAGCTCGCCCCCACCTGCCCATAGTAGCAGTAGCAGTGTCAGATCAAAACAACAGACAATTTGTTGTTTTGAGAGCTGTGGACCGCAGACACAAATTCACAGCCCAAATACTTCCGGCAAAGGGAGGGAGCTGTGGAAGCAGAACCAGCTGTGGTGGTGGTCGCCAACATTGCTCTGGGCCACCTCTCACAACTCACCCCGCCCCTGACCCCACCTATCTGGGCGGATCCCTGCAGGAGTAAACAGAACTGCTGAAACATACGTGCTCTGAATCAGGAGCTGGAAGAGCTTTGGAACATCAAAAGCTCTCCGCATACCCACTGGGACACTGCACCCTGTGACCTAGACGAACTATAAACAGAGGAGAAGCCTGTCTCCCAGGGAATCCCCCATTGTGTGAGAAGCAGGGATAGTGCAGAGAAACAGCACTACCGTGTGGGAGAAGAAAATAAGTTGCAGTTGGAGAAATAATAAAACATTCTACCAACAAGTACTGGAAAACAAAGAAAGACCTCTTCCTATCAACCTGTTGCAGAAGTCACTCCTGTAGATGTCTAGGAAGAGAAATAAACCAGTAATCGCCATGAATAACCAAGGCAACAAGATAGCTCAGAAAGAAAGTGAAAAATCTCCAGAGAAGGCACTTAAAGATACAGAAATATGTGACTTAAATGACAGAGAATTCAAGATTGCAGTTCTGAAAAACTCAACGAGATACAAGAAAACACAGATAGGCAGTTAAATGAACTCAGAAACTCAATCAAAGAACAGCATGAGCATTTTACGAAAGAGATTGAAATTTAAAAGAACCAAATAGAATTTCTGGAGATTAAGAACTCAATAGAAGAAATTAAGAATGAAATAACCAGCTTAGGTAGTAGAGTTGACCAGATGGAGGAAAGAATCAGTGACATCGAAGATAGAAACCTGGAAATGACACAGATAGAAGAAGAAAGAGACTTGAGACTTAAAAGAAATGAAAGAACTTACAAGAACTTTCTGACTCCATCAGAAAGAGCAATATAAGAATAATGGGCATACCAGAAGGAGAAGAAAGAGAGAAGGAACAGAGAATATATTCAAACAAATTGTCGATGAGAACTTCCCAAATTTGTGGACAGAACTGGACCCTCGAATCCAAGAAGCAAATAGAACACCTAGTTACCTCAATCCCAACAGGCCTTCTCCAAGGCACATTGTATTGAAGCTTTCTAAAATCAACGACAAAGAAAGAATCCTCAAGGCAGCCAGGGAAAAGAAGACAGTAACTTACAAAGGAAAGCCCATTAGATTATCATCAGATTTTCAGCAGAAACTCTACAAGCCAGGAGGAGTGGAACCAAATATTCAAACTATTGAAAGAGAGAAATCATGAGCCAAGAATAATATATCCAGCAAAGATATCCTTTAGATATGAAGGAGGAATAAAGACCTTTCCAGACATACAGAAGCTGAGGGAATTTTCTAATACACGACCTGCACTACAAGAAATACTAAAGGAGGCTATTCGACCACCATCAACAGGGACAATTTGTGGCAACCAAAACTCAAAAAGGGGGAGAGTAAAGGCCTGAACCGGAATATGGGAATGGAGAAAGTAAGCATGCTGAAGAAAATGGAATACTCTAAATATCAAACTTTCTTTTACATAAACTTAAGGGTAACCACTCAAAATAAATCCAGAATTGAAATATATACTGAAATAAAAGAAGAAACAGAGGGAAACATCATAGAATACCACCACACAGAAATAATAGACAACAACAAAAAGGCAAAGAAACAATGGAGACACAGCCTTACCAGAAAACTAAAGATAGAATGACAGGAAATCCTCACATATCAATAATCACCCTAAATGTAAATGGACTGAACTCACCAATAAAAAGGCACAGAGTAGCAGATTGGATCAAAAAACTAAACCCAACCATATGCTGTCTCCAAGAGACACATCTCAGCTACAAGGACAAGCATAGACTCAAAGTGAAAGGGTGGAAATTGACACTCCAAGCAAATGGTACCCAGAGAAAATCAGGTGTAGCCATAATGATATCAGATGAAACAGACTTCAAGGTCAAAAAGATAACAAGAGACAAAGATGGACATTTCATAATGGTGAAGCGGACTGTACAACAAGAAGACATAACAGTCATCAATATTTATGCCCCCAATCAGGGAGCACCAAATACACCAAGCAACTACTAACAGAACTAAAGGGAGAAATTGACCAAAACACAATTATACTAGGGGACTTAAATACATCATTGACAGCTATGGATAGATCATCCAAACAGAAAATAAATAACGAAATAGTAGCCCTAAATGACACGTTAGATGAAATGGACATAATTGACATTTATAGAGCACTTCATCCTAAAACATCAGACTAAACATTCTTTTCTAGTGTACATGGAACATTCTCAAGGATAGACCATATATTGGGACATAAAATCAGTCTCAACAAATTTAAGAAGATTGAAATCATACCTTGCATATTCTCTGATCACAAGGCTTTGAAATTGATATCAACTGTAAAAAGAAAGCGGAAAAACACAAATACATGGAGATTAAACAACATACTTTTAAAGAAGGACTGGGTCAAAGAAGAAATTAGAGGAGAGATCAAAAGATACATAGAAACAAATGACAATGAAAATACATCCTACCAAAATTTTTGGGATGCAGCGAAAGCAGTTTTAAGAGGGAAATTTATCTCATTACAGGCCTATCTCAAGAAACAAGAAAACTCCCAAATAAATAACCTCATGTTACACCTTAAAGAACTAGAAAAAGAAGAACAAGTAAAACCCAAGGTCAGCAGAAGAAAGGAAATAACAAAAATTAGAGCAGAACTAAATGAAATAGAGAACAAAAAGACAATAGAAAAATTAATGTGACAAAGAGCTGGTTCTTTGAAAAGATTAACAAAATTGACAAACCCTTGGCTAGACTTACTAAGATAAAAGAGAGAAGACACTGATTAACAAAATCAGAAACGTAAAAGGGAAGTTATCACGACACCACAGAAATACAAAGGATCATCCAAGAATACTATGAAGGACTATATGCCACCAAATTCAACAACCTAGAAGAAATGGACAAGTTCTTAGAAACATATAGCCTTCCAAGGCTGAACCATGAAGAACTGGAAAATCTAAACAGACCGATCAGCAGTAACGAAATTGAATCAGTCATCCAAAACCTTCCCAAAAGCAAAAGTCCGGGACCAGATGGCTTCACTAGTGAATTCTACCAAACCTTCAAAGAGGATCTAATACCAATTCTGCACAAACTCTTCCAAACAATTGAAGAAGAGACAGTACTCCCTAACTCATTTTATGAGGCCAACATTACCCTGATACCAAAACCTGGTAAGGACAGCAGAAAAAAAGAAAACTACAGGACAATATCTCTAATGAATACCGATGCAAAAATCCTAAATAAAATTCTAGCAAATCGACTACAACAATGCATTAAAAAGATTATTCATCACGACCAAGTGGGGTTCATCCCCGGGGCACAAGGATGGTTCAACATACGCAAATCCATCAATGTGATACATCACATAAACAAAATAAAGGACAAAAATTATATGATTCTATCAATTGATGCAGAAAAAGCATTTGACAAGATACAACATCCATTTATGATTAAAACACTTAATAAAATGGGTATAGAAGGAAAATACCTTAACATAATAAAGGCCATATATGACAAGCCCTCTGCTAATCTCATAATTAATGGAGAAAACTGAAGCCCTTTGCTCTCATGTTCAGGAACACGACAGGATGTCCTCATCACCTCTGCTTTTCAACATAGTGTTAAAGTCCTTGCCAGAGCAATCAGGCAAGAGAAAGAAATAAAAGGCATCCAAATTGGGAATGAAGAAGTTAAATTATCACTCTTGCAGATGACATGATGCTATATATAGAAAACCCTAAAGACTCCACCAAAAAGCTATTAGAAACAATCAACGAATACAGTAAAGTTGCTGGCTACAAAATCAACGCACAAAAGTCCATTGCCTTCCTATATACTAACAATGAAATATCATTAAAACGAAATTTAAAAACAATTCCTTTTGCAATTGCAGCAAAAAGAATAAAATACCTAGGAATAAACTTAACCAAGGATGTGAAAGACCTATATGCTGAAAACTATAAGACATTTTTGAAAGAAATTGAAGAAGACACAAAGAAATGGAAAGACATTCCGTGCTCATGGATTGGAAGAATCAACATAGTTAAAATGGTCATATTACCCAAAGCAATATACAGATTCAATGCAATCCCCATCAAAATCCCAATGGCATATTTTAAAGAAATAGAACAAAAAAATCATCAGATTTGTTTGGAACCACAAAAGACCCTGAATAGCCAAAGCAATCTTAAAACACAACAATAATGCAGCTATCACACTTCCTGACTTTGGCTTGTACTACAGGGCCACAATAATCAAAACTGCATGGTATTGGCAGATAAACAGACACATAGACCAATGGAATAGAATTGAGAACCCAGAAATAAAACCACATAAATATGGACAGATAATTTTGACAAAGAAGCTAAAACATACAATGGAGCAAAGACAGCCTCTTCAATAAATGGTGCTGGGAGAATTGGATAGCCACGTGCAAAAGAATGAAACTGGACTGCTATTTGTCACCATGTACCAAAGTTAATTCAAAATGGATCAAAGACTTAAGCATAAGACCTGACACAATAAACTGCATAGAAGAAAACATAGGTACTAAACTTATGGACCTTGGGTTCAAAGAGCATTTTATGAACTTGACTCCAAAGGCAATGGAAGTAAAAGCTAAAATAAACGAATGGGACTATATGAAACTTAAAAGCTTCTGCACAGCAAAAGAAACCATTGACAAAATAAAGAGGCCACCAACTGAATGGGAGAAGATTTTGCAAACAGTGCCTCCAATAAGGGGCTAGTATCCAGAATATACAAGGAACTCATGCAACTCAACAACAAAAAACAAACAACCCAATTGAAAATGGGCAGAGGACTTGAAGAGACATTTCTCCAAAGAGGACATACAAATGGCAAATAGACATATGAAAAATGCTCAACATCACTAATCATCAGAGAAATGCAAATCAAAACCACAATGAGATATCACCTCACCCCAGTCAGAATGGCTATCATCAACAAGACAAATAGTAACAAATGTTGGAGAGGCTGTGGAGAAAAGGAACCTCATACACTGTTGGTGGAATGCAGACTGGTGCAGCCATTATGGAAGGCAGTGTGGAGGTTCCTCAAAGAATTACAATAGAATTGCCATATGACCCAGCAATCCTCTCCTGGGTATCTACCCAAAAATCTGAAAACATTTAGAGATAAAGACACGTGTGCTCCAATGTTCATTGCAGCTTTGTTTACGGTGGCCAAGACATGGAAACAACCAAAATGTCCTTCGATAGATGAATGGATAAAGAAGTTGTGGTATATATACACAATGGAATACTATTCGCAGTAAGAAAAGATGATATAGGAACATTTGTGACAACATGGATGGATCTTGAGAGAGTAATGCTGAGTAAAATAAGTCAGACAGAAAAGCAGAGAACCATGTGATTTCACTGATATGTGGTATATAAACCAAAAACAACAAAAGAACAAGACAAACAAATGAGAAACAGATACTCATAGACACAGACAATAGTTTAGTGGTTGCCAGAGGGTAAGGGTGGTGGGGGGTGGGGGGTGGGAGATGAGGGTAATGGGGATCGAATATATGGTGATGGAAGGAGAACTGACTCTGGGTGATGAACACACAATGGGATTTATAGATGATGTAATACAGAATTGTACACCTTAAATCTTTGTAATTTTACTAACAATTGTCACCCCAATAAATTTAATAAAATAAAATTAAAAAAAAAAAATAGAAAGGAAACCGGCATGCCTAGCTCGTCGGAAAACTGCATGATTTTAGGCTCATTTTGTCACTTTTCTCTGTCTTCTCCTATGTGCTGCCGGAATATAGGAGAGGGAAGATATTTTCTAATTTAAATGTTGAAAAAGCCCACTCTAAGAAGCAGGTGCCGTTTGTCTTTGCTGTCTTCTAACAGCTCTCTCTCCATTCCACTCATTCTAAAGCAGAGGAAGTTTTTTTCCCCAGTGAACATTTGGCAATGTTTGGTGACATATTTTGCTGTCACAACTGGGGGTGGGGGTGGTATTACTGACATCTACCAAGTATCGATAAGTAATGCTACAATTTACAGGATAGGTGTCCCATAACAAAGAAATACCCAGCCCCATATGTCAATAGTGCTGAGGTTGGGAAACCTTGCTTTGGATTATTCATGCATTAAGTCATTCTACTGTATTCCAGGCACTGTGTAGGTTCTGGGGATGAGTGATAAGACCAACATGGTGCCTGCTCTCACGGAATTTACAATGGGGGAGAGAGAATAAACAAGTAGCAATAGATTCTCTTTATTTCCACCATTTCCCAGGCCTATTACTACAACAAACGTTCAATGAATACTTACTTCCAGTGAGATATCTTGTCCAGGAGGGAATGATGCTTAAGCCAGATTTAATACTTGTCTGAATAAAGCTTAGTCTAGTGAGACAGAAAGATATGGAAATAAACAATTGCAATACTAGATAATAGCTTTAATGGGGATAGGGTCAAAGTGCTATAGGAATATAGATTATATGGGTACAGGCTTTCCTGGAGGTGATGATGCCAGAAAAACTCTTCAGAGAAAATGTTCTTGCAGCTGGGACTTGAAAAAATATTTTGGTTCATTGGACAGATGTTGAGAAATGCATTTCTGTTAAAGAGACCAACATGAACAAAGTCATGGAAGGTGAACATTCATATGCACTTGTGAAATGGCCATGACATGGTGTGGTAGGGTACTTGAATGAGAGGAGCTGGGATGAGGTTGCAGAGGCAAGCAGGAGCCATAACAAGAAGGACCGGAAACAATGTTAAGAACTTGGAGTTTTCTCTCAGAGGCAATTGGGAGCTGTTGAAATGTTTTAAGTAGGTTACTGATATGGTCAGTTTGCTGCC
>NW_027423893.1:0-20530 GCF_036562045.2 Rhinolophus sinicus | reverse complement strand
ACCTCCCTAATCCAAGCAGCCAAAAATTTAATGAATGCTGTAGTGCAAACAGTGAAAATGTCTTACATTGCCTCCACCAAGATCATCCGAATTCAGAGTCCTGCTGGGCCCCGGCACCCAGTTGTGATGTGGAGAATGAAGGCTCCTGCAAAAAAGCCCTTGATTAAAAGAGAGAAGCCAGAAGAAACGTGTGCAGCTGTCAGACGAGGCTCAGCAAAGAAAAAAATCCACCCAGTGCAAGTCATGAGTGAATTTAGAGGAAGACATGTCTACTGAAACCACTATTCTACTCTAGTGTCTATATTACAAAGTTCTGGCTAAACACACTGCCTTAATTTTACACTTGATTGGTACTGTAAGTTCACTAGCTTTTAGAGCCTAACCCACAAGTAATGAAAAACATTAGAGGCTGAGCCAATATGAGCAACATACATTTGGGATCATGTCATTGTCATCTGTGCATGCCAGCATTAAATAAGTAATCAAAATATGCTTGTTGAATGAATGAAACCTTCAGGTGTCATTCAGCCTTTCCCATCACAGAGAATATCTTCTATTCATTACTAAATGAACATAGTAGACTCAATTGAGTCTTATTCATCTGTAATATCTTGAGTATGTTCATCCTTTTATTTTTGAATTAAAACACTGACAAACTTTTGACTTAGTTTTCAATAGAAACAAATGACCTCATAAAATATTTTCCCATTTAATCTCCATACTTTCTTTATCTGATCTGACTTGACAGAGATGTGCTATAGGAAAAATAAAATTTTTCCTGCTATAGGAAAAAAAATTCAATCTCTACATATCTGTATCTGTTGTAAACTGATGAGGCTAACATCCATCAGTAACTAACCAAAACAGACAAGCTACTTCCTACATTTTAAAGGTCAGCCTCAATTATTAATGAAGCAATTTATTAACATTATAAAGGTGACAGTTTTTATGCTACAAATGTGCCTTTTAGGGTTCCATTGCAGTTAGCAGTTTCGCACATTTAATGTTGAGTTAAAATGGGCCCATCAGAATTCATACATGGGGGAAGTTATCATCCATTTGGAAAAAGGGACCTCTAACTATATGCCCGAGTGAGTTATGCCAACAGAAGTGTAAGCAGTTCCGGATGACTCTAAAATTCCATTTGTATCAGTTTGCAACTGTAATTAAAAGGCCAGTTTGGAAAACCTTGGATACTGAGTAAAATATAACTATGTAAATTGTACTATTGAACTATGAAGTAGAATTAATGGCAATGAAGCTGGACTGTTTTAATAATATTCTTTTAACTAAAAGTCATCAAGATCATTTTATAACTGTGCTCACTATGCACAGTCCCAATCACTGTGCTAGTTGAGTTTGTAATGAAGTTGGTAATAGTCTCTCTCAGTCTAGTGCATTGGTTTTCTATCTTGCTTGTGCTTTCACTCTTGTGGTCTCTCTCTCTCTCTCTCTCTCTCGGGTTAAATTTCAGTTTCACTTTTTCTCACACCTAGAGTTTCCATTCACAGGAGTTTAAAAATGCATTCCTATTCTGCTTTATCAGAATGATACTGCAATTGTAACCGCACTTTCTACAACATTGCCATTGAGTTGTTTCTACAACCATGTCATCTTTACTTACAAGTAAAATTCAAATATGCAGCACCGATTGATGTTAGGAGGACCAAGGTGGGTAAAAGAATATGTGTAATATAAAAATGCATAAAAGTTGAGAGCATGTTGTGTTTGGTATCTTGAACAAAATAGAATGGGAAAAGCACTTACTTAATACGTTTTTATCAATTATGGGAAAATGTTAACTTCTCTTTATTCTAATGAATTATTTTATCCTTCAAAAATTCTGGGCTGCCAGGGCTCAGTACATAAACTTCCTAGGAAGTAAAAGCAATAAGCTCCTCCCTGTTTTATACTATGCACTGGGTCCATAATAATTATTCTAGACAGAGCCCCCTCCCTAAAAGAGAAGGCAGTGCAAAAAGGAATTAGGAAATCCAGATCATTCTATTTTCCAGAACTATCTAGATAAATGAGGCAAAATAAGGAGATTCTTTTTTTGAAATGTCACCATGATTTTCTGCTCTAAGAGTAGACATTACAAGAGTGACATTTATGATACATCCTTTATCAGGTAGAAGTGCAAATGTATAATTTAGCTGAGAAAGTAAATTTTAAAAATACTACCAAATTACTAGGAGTATAGTTCCTAAAGCCACATGCTCCAGAAGCACAGGAGTATCATTTAGAAAATCTAATGTCTGTTTGATTCTACATCAGTTTTCACAGGTTGGATTTTAGAATGTAGTACTGGATGCCAAAAGCAAATAACTTAAAATGATACAATTACCAAATAACCTCTGTATCTTTAAAAATAAAAAAGGTACAGAGATGTGAGCAGGGCCTCCTCTTCAAAGTAGGTAGATTTCAGCTTATCTCAAAGTAAACAACTTAGAATGAAACAAAACTTAATGAAAAAATGAACTTGGAGAACATCCCAGGAATAAAGTCTGCTGTAGTAATCAAACGTGCAGTAAGAACAGGTGCATAGCACTGAGAAAGAAATCTGTCCACCTGAGTGAATTCCTGTGAGCAACATTTCAAGATTAATCCAGTTCAGACCTGCTAATAACATAAGTGCTAATACACAAGAAAAAATAGCAGCAAATATATTAACAAACACTGGCACTATAAAACCTAGTTAAATGAATCTAATAAATAAGTCTGAGTGAATTAGCTATATTTATATGTAAGCCCATTTCTGTAGGGGAATGGCAGAAATTTAATTAGAATGTTACCTTGGTGGCCCATCTAATGCCTTTTGAAATCACATCACAGAGATCAGTTCTTCTGATGATGATACATTTGCTTTATCCTAATTAAAACTCACTTTTTTTTCTTGTAGTGAAATCAATTTATGTAGGAAAAAAAAAAACATTTGAGAGGGAGGAGAGGGTTTAGACTACCCAGAAGGACAGCTTCATCCTGAATAGCCACCAGCATCACTGTCATACATCAGACTGGAATTAGAATGATAACGTAGAAAATATCCATGAAATCATAATCTGCTAAAAATTCTTCTACTTAGAAAAACTGGAAGGTTTTCCTCAAACAGGAAATGTGAGAAATATAAATACCTTTTATTTATCAGAAGTGTAAATTATTTGATTAAACTATTTGTTTCTTTCTAATGGAGTTTCTGGGTACAACCCAATGAATGGGTCAGGAAAAAAAATTCAAACACTAAATGTCTAAGTTGATTTGTTAATGATCCCCTTTCTGTCTGTCTTATGATATGAATGAAAACTATGACTATATTAGAAAATACAGTATTCTTAAATGTGCCTTCTGGCCTTTGCAGTTATCTTAATTGATGAGCATGAATATAAACATATGTCCCCCGTAAAATTCCTCCTGTTTAAGGGGTAAGGAGCCCTATAGTCACCCAGAAAGGCCCATTTTTTTTGCTCAGTCTGGCATTTCTACATGCTTAACAGCTTCAAAGGAAGTCAGTTTTCAAGTTACATTATAGCAAGATAGTTAAAATTGTGAACATAGAGTTAAGTGCCCAATTTGGGTCTCAAAGCCAATAATTAGAGCTCCTCAATTTCAATAATGAGTGGCTGAAAAGATTAATGTGTGAGAACAGAGAAAGTATTTTCAGTGGCTTTCTACACCTTCACTTTCAGAGTGGTCTTTTCATCTCACCCATCGCTGCGCTAGGTATCCTCCTGTTAACTGTTGATATTTTCTACCAGAATGATGCACTCAGGCCTGCTCATACCAGTCAATTACCTCCAATTAACAGCCTTTCCTCTCCCATGCACTAAAGCATCTCTTTCCCATGTCCCATCTCCTCAGGTATCTATGCCACATAACAATTGATAAATAGATTCTATAGAGTTCTAGTTAAAACCATGGATTTTAATTCCCAGCAGCATTATTCCCTGGTTGCTTCTATTCCAGAAATATCCTGATTGTCTTTGGTGTCGAATGCACACTTCCATGCTAGGAATTGTGGCTCCCAGGGGTACAGATTTCTGTATAGTAGTGGCAGAATGAGTAGATTGACATCTGAGACTTTTCCTTGTGATATTTATCATTCGCCGGCGAACTCATTGCAGAATTGCCAGCAGTCAACCTGCCTATTGCATAGTTAGGAATCAAATAGCCATTTTTCACTTTGGAAAGTCAGAACTGTTTCTGTTTGACTTGATCAGGAAGTTTTTGGGGTATCCAGTTAAATGATTTTAACCTGCACATTAATTCAATGATTTTTTTTTTTTAAGTAAACTAGGAAAATTTCCACAACCTGTGAGGCTTATATTCATATAAAAATCTCTTTTTGCCTTGTGTGATACAATCCCTCCAAAGAAAATTTCATTGGGCCTAAGTGATAGCATAATGATTTTTCTTCCATATCCATGACTAACAAGTCCCTGAAAACAGAAGTAGACGTGTGTTATGCCCAATTTAGTATCTAATAGTTGGGACTTGAAACAAAATTTTCTTGGGCAAGTTGGGTGATTAAATATGAATTAAAACTTCCAATGAAAGATTTCCAGATGCCCTGACTTTCCATTTTGATTGTGTTTTTAGTTCTATAGTGACTTAGCAAAAAAAAAAAAAATTAAAAATCAATCAATCAATCAATCAATCACATACCAGGAATCAAGTTTTATTCAGATGAAAATCCTATAGCATTTCTTTTGTCATATCTCTCTGTTCACATCATTATGGTATCTTTCGTATCAGTGCTTTGCATGTTACTACCAAATAAACAAGCCAAACCTAATGACAGGAGTAGCTACAAGTTTTCATTTTGGCCCTTTCTGTCTAATGCAGATATTATTAAAATCAGGTATATGCACTTAAAGATGTCCTTATCGAGAATGTAACACTATCCTAGATACCTAAATGAGAGAGAATAATTAAAATTTTAAATACATTTTTGCCATTTTTAACTAAATCACATGAACAAGAAACATATTATATGAAAGCAAAAAAAATATAATAGTTTACAACATTAATCATTTTACATGTGAATGCTTTTCTTCCCCTACCAGGATAGATAGGATCTATTCCTGAACACTTCAAAAGAAGATAATTAATACTAATTGACAAAAGTATTTCCAAATGATACCCAACCTTACCAGAATCCTGTCTACAGGCAATAGATGTTTGGTAGGGCCAACCTTTATGTGTATCCCTGGATGACATGGTCATGGCTGCTGGCTGGCTTAGGACATCCAATAGTTCCCATTGGTTTATGAGAACAAACAAAAAGATTGACTTTCAAAATAAGGTTGATAAGATGGGGGCAAAAAAAAAACACTCAGCAAATACAAAGCACTTCTAAAGAAATATTGATAAGAAAGTGACAGAGGTAGGGGAGGGAATAAGAAAGGTAATTGTTGAAGCAGATAAGTTTTACAGCCAGAGGAAGGAAGAATTTTTGGTTCTATGAAGATTAGGCAGCCTCCTCGGAGGGAAATTTTAAGTATAAGATGGGACACTTATCTTTGGTGGTTTGGGCGAAGTCCTGTCAGGTGCAGGAGGACGAACTATATAAAATAGTTGAGAGTGATTTAGTGCTATTGTTTGCAAGATGAGATATGGAAGTTCAGCCAGTGTTCTAGTCTGATAATGGGTGAAATTCTTCCCAAGGTCAGAGCTAATCAGGATAATCACACATTTATATATTTAACAAACATTTGTTGGACAACTATAATGTTCCTGGCACTGCTTTAGGTTCTTAAGGATGCACCAGATAACAAGACAAACAGTGATTCTACAGTCCCCTCGTATCAGAGCTCTATACAATTTCGTAACCAAAACCCTACTCCTTACTATTCCTATAAATCCGAGTGTCCTATCCTTAATTCCTCACCAGCTTCTTGTGCCAGCTCTGTGATAAAGGCTCGTACCTCATTTAATTATTTCAATAACCCTATGAGATAAACATTATTAGCTCCATTCCATAGATAAGGAGGCTTAAACAGGATGAGAATCTTACTCAAAAAACTCACTGGCTTTAATATTGAGTGTATTGCACTCTAGAGTCTGAAATTTTAGACATCACACCATTCAGACTTCCTGGAAGATGGGATTGAATTTTTCAGTTGAAAATGAGAAACAAGCTTTAACTGCTGTCTGGTTTCCTATGTAAGAGCAAAAAAAATTGAAAATTAAAAAAAAAACTATTATTAATCTGTATTTACATTGTTTAAAACAGATAAAAGAGAGATACATAAGTAATTAGCAACATATTGTCACCTCTAATAATTGAATGTAGAGTATCGTATACATGAATAAATATTTCATCTAAAATAAGGTGAAAACTTGCCAAATTACTTTTATTGCCATAGAGGAAAAATATTCAATGGAAACACCTGTTTCAACCTATCTTCAACATTGATTGGTGAAAAACATTTTTTGGCATAATTTCTTTCCTTTTTTACTGCTAATGTGTGTTTATGTGTTTAAAGTTACGGATCTCGGGAGTGTCAGCCAAAGATTATTGAAATATGCTAAAGTTTCCTTGTATTCCAAACTAACTACAACTATAGCAAATAGATGTTTCCTTCTTTATGTAGCTCACAAATGTATGCAGTGTGGGCCGGACTGCAGGTAAATTTAGTCCTTTATTTTTACATGATCCTTCTTCCTAGAGCCAACTGAAAGCTAGACCCTTCTTCTTGCCCATGTTGCTGGATATGCATCTCTATCTCAGACCTGGGGGAGTTAAATGACTTCCTAATCTTTTTTACAGTTGTAGCCACAGGTGTTTCCGCAAACTGGAAATGTGTTTATTTTGGGTCTTCACTTTTGGGTACCTGGCAGTCATGATGGTGCCTGATCCCAAATGTAAGAAAAAGAAGTGCAAAAGAATGAAATTCTCTTTGAACAAGACTCAGATTTCTAATATCATCTCTAAAAATCTCTTCAATGTACAATATACAAAAGCCACTTAAATGGTGTTAACAGAGTGGTTCCTGTGTTTTCATTTCCAATGAGATATTTTCTAGTTCTAAAATTCTCTTTCTTTTGCATTTTCAGGAAGAATTCTTATTTTTTTTAGTTTGGTTATTCGGTCTTGAAGGCACATAGCATTTCTTTAAACATTTTAAAGCCCCCTTTCAATAATTAAATCAATAATTCAAAAGCCTGCAGATAACTTTTTTCCCCCCTATTCAAACAGCCTTATATTACACAGTCCCAGTTCAAGACTTGGGATGTCATATCAGTTTCCCATATTTGTGAATTAACTGAACCTCTCTGGTATTCACTGCGAGTCTACTTAGACTAACAGGTTTCCTTGACCTGGGCTTCTAACATCAAATTTGAGTTGGAGTGTTTATTAATAAAGCAAAGAGGCAATTCTGAGATACCAGTTTGTGCTCTTTGTTAAACAGAACATTTCCTCCTTTCTCAGGCGTTAAACATAAAATTAATTTTAAAAATACTATAGAGATCATGTGCCTTTGCTTGCCAAATTATGCCATTTTAACTCTCTATTCTTATGTGTTGGTATACAATATGTCCATGGGGATATAAATATGAGACTTTCACCAACTCTCTTGAGGGGTTAAACTGTGCTCTTTACTGGTTTGAATCTTTTCCTTGTGTGATACAATCCCTCCAAAGAAAATTTCATTGGGCCTAAGTGATAGCCTAATGATTTTTCTTCCATATCCATGACTAACAAGTCCCTGAAAACAGAAGTAGACGTGTGTTATGCCCAATTTAGTATCTAATAGTTGGGACTTGAAACAAAATTTCCTTGGGCAAATTGGGTGAAAAAATATGAATTAAAACTTCCAATGAAAGATTTCCAGATGCCCTGACTTTCCATTTTGTTTATTTTTAGTTCCGTAGTGACTAAGCAAAAATAAATAAATAAACAAATAATAAAATCACTTAATTTTATGTACTTTAGTAAGTGACAACCTTGACAGTTTAAACTGAGTGACGTTTCTGAAGGCAATATGCACATTATAATTCAGGATGAAGGCAGATTTAAACTGAGACAGTTTGAGATGAAAAAAGTAAGCAATTTGTAATAGTCGTGTTTACTGCAGCAATATTTTGAAAGCTTAAGTTTAGTGGCACTTGGAGAGTTCCAGTCCATCTTTCTTTGTACATCTCATCCTACTGTACAAAACATAGAGTGGGGCTGAGTGAAGGCAGTAGTGGAGCCCACTACTGTAACGGCCAGTTCAAAGCAGTTTTATGGTTTGGCTACAGATAAACTTTGGCAAGAGCACTTGTGGATCTTTCTGGTCCATATTTATCTTTAAAGTCAATTTCACCAATCAATAAAAATGAATTATTCATCAAGGGATAGAAAAAGCTCCTTAATAACCTCATGACATTGACATAGATGCCCAAATATGCCTTGAGATTCTGTATGTCTTTTGTGTTTAAATGCATCAATGAGATGTGTTTTTCTTTTTCTTGTGTCCTCATTGATTTATTTCACACAAGTAACACTGGTTTTGTTTTGAAGTTCTGTATAGTATTTGAAACAATATTTTATTTCAATTCATGTCACTGTAGTTTATTAATATTTGCTCAACTGATAATTAAACCATGTATGTTAAAACAATAAAATGTATGGATTGGTTATGCATGTGGTGTTTATCTTTGGTGGTATGTGTCTTGGGTGGGGCAAAAAAAGGTTAATGGATTGTTGAGTAATCTAATCATGTGTTTCAAGGTATCACATTTAGTCCTGCTCTCCTTCAGTTATACATAGTACAATTCAGGGAGGGTGCTTTAAAAAACTGCATGCACACCAATAACATAGACTACATCTGATATAATTAATTCTTAGTTTAAATGAATAGTTTTTTGTTCCAATATGGGCATTAGCCTTTTGATTTTAATATTCAATTCTATGTAGTAGAAGAATTGTTCTTTAGCATAGAACTTCATGAAAACAACCCATAATGGAAATTATTCCCAATAATTATTGAAAATAATGAAGCATCTGAGAACGTCTGAATACACATTCCATAGTGGGCATGGAGTATCACTGGGTTTACCAATGTTCTTACATCTGAATTCGTATTGGTAAGTTCTTTTTTTTTCTTTTTTTTTTTTTTTGTAAAGATTTTTATTGGGGAAGGGCAACAGGACTTTATTACTTTATTGGGGAACAGTGTGTACTCTGAGACTTTTCCAAGTCAAGTTGTTGTCCCTTCACTCTTAGTTGTGGAGGGCACAGCTCAGGTCCAGTTGCCATTGTTAGTTGCAGGGCGTGCAGCCCACCATTCCTTGCAGGAGTGTGGTAGTTGAACAAGCAACCTTGTGGTTGAGAGCCCACTGGCCCATGTGGGAATCGAACCGGCAGCCTTTGGTGTTAGGAGCATGGAGCTCTAACCACCTGAGCCACAGGGCCAGCGCCCCGTATTGGTAAGTTCTGAACATCCATATTGGATTCCTCATCTCTACCTTGGCGAAAATCCTTTTCCAGTGTGAATCCCATAGGGAAAGTCTCCAGGGCTTACACACTGTTGTTGTCTGTTCTGAGACATCATTCCTCCCTTCAAGGCTCTTACTGCTTCAGAACACTTATTGCTAAATCTCAATCTGTTTCAGTACTGTCTCAAAACGCAGCCTGTAAGTATAGAGGCTCATCACTTAATTCTTATGAAAGACCACACTTCGCCTCATTCAGTTCTGCCAGATGCCAGCCGCATCTTTGTTGATGAAAATGCTAGCATGGGGTTGCCTTTCTGTGTCAGGCTCCCCTAGCCCTGGGAGCCCATATTTGCTCTGGCAGCAGCATGCTCACCTCCTTGATCTGTTCTTTGTGCTAATTCTGAGGGCAGAAGTGGAACTAAAAGCGTTCTTGGCAAGAAGAGTCTGTTCCTGCCTGGAGTCTGAGTTGATGCCCTGACATTTCCCAGGCAACACCATTAAACATTCCATCCAGGAGAAGTAACTCAGGGATGTAACTTCCAGTCACCATATGTCCAATATCCTGTAGCTTGCGAGGGCAAAGCTGCCCTTGGTTGACACGTAACTCTTGTCTGAATCCATCATTTTTGAAGAGGAGGAGTGTTTCCTTTGAGGTAAGTGGTCAGCAAAGGGAGTTCTCTTGAATGTAATGAGGGGCATCAAACCCAAGGGAGATGCCAAGGGGAGGGGTGTTGGTAGAGTGGATCGTACCCAAGTTTATACCAAATCACCCTTTGTACCTGAGCATCATGGAGAGAGCCTAGAAGTACAGATCTGTTGCTATGAGTTCCCAAAATGGTGGAAAGAATCTCCTTACTCCTGCTATGGGTGATACAAAGAAAGGTGAATGTTTCGGAATTAAGAATTGGGCTTATCAAATTAATTAAAGTAAACAGCAGAAGAAGGGAAAGTAAAATGCAGCTCATGACAATCTCACCCAGGGTGTAAAAAAGCAATGCATGTTTCAGGATTCAGTGGGGTCTTCGTAGAGATTCTAGTATGGTCTAGCAGATTGGAGAAAGATAACATTCTTGGGGCAAAGACATGAGCCAAGGCCCAAAGATAGGGGTGAGCATGTCACATGCAGGGATTGACTGGCCGGAGGGAGGTGTACTGAGTGGTGACAGTAGGATAGGAGCTCAGAAAGACAAGAGTGGGTTATACTATGAGGATCTCAATGTTAGGCTAAGGTGTTAAGGCTTTAATTTGTAAATGGAATCAATATTGATGTCATCTAGTAAGCAAGTTTTCTGCCACAAGCAGAGTTATAAGATGATTGGTTAGACAGTAAAATGCAGGACTGACAGAGTAATCAGAATGAGAGAAACCATTGAGGGAAATCAGTCAATTATCTTGTATGACATAAACAAAGGCCTGTGTAAAATTATAGGATTAGAGATTAAAAGTATTTTCAAAATAAACCAGCAAACATCAAATGGACAAACTCACAGTAATAGTTATATAAAAGGGATTAAGTGTCCAGTATACTTGATCATATTAAGACTAATAAGCTGTTACACGATGTCAGAGGGGTAGTAGATTGGGAGGGGGGAGTCACCACTTTCTGAGGGGTGTAAATGACTATCGCATTGCTTTGTACATCTGAAACTAATAAAAAAATAATAAAAAAATTAAAAAGACTAACCAACGATTTAAAAAATGTATATTTTCTTATGGATGATGAATGCTTGAATACAAATAATATTTATTGAGCATTTTCTAAGTGCCTTGCATTGTGCCTAAACATGCTAGCTACATTATTCTTCACTGCTGCTCAGTGGTTATTCTATCCTACTCCCACTTTATAGACAAGGAAGAGAAGGCCATTTTAAATAACTTAACAATGGGCACCATGCTAGTGAGTGGCAGATCTGGGATTTGAGCCCAGATCTGAGTTTATTCTCCACCCTCTTTAGCATTAACTATTCTGCAAGAGTGGAATTATTTTTATTTTTCACCATCCATTCATATGGAAGCCTTTTCAACAAACACCTGAACATTTTCAGTTCCATCTACGAGATAACCAGATATGAACAGGCCTATGTCTGTTTGTTTGAATATTAATCTATTTCCTTAGTCTGGATAAACTTTGACCCACTCAAAATCTGAAGAGTCATATTACAAGAGGTACAGAAAGCAGTTACTTCTAACCCTAAGTTACTTGGCTCAATTTTCAAATATCCAGAAGAATGAGAAAGACTACCATTGATTTTGCCCTACCCTTTGGTGAATGTAAAAACAAGAGACACCCACAACACTCAGTGGTTCTCTAAATTTTCCTTTAATGTGTCCTTGACCACAAAATAAGGCACTCAGAAAATATAAGACATGGTAAATGAAGAGCAATCATAAGTCTTAAGTTCTATGAAATTTTGAATTCATTTTTCATTGTACAATTTACTATATACATGCTTATTTTAATAAAATGTAGTTCATTTTACTATAAAGACAATTTCATTTTTTCCTATACAATGGTGGTATCAAGTAAGTGGCACTATGTTTATCCTGTACCCTCACATACCCTCTGAGATCTACTGGAATGGCTGTATCTGATTTGAGAAATGCAGAGACAACCCACATGTGACTCTGTTTGTAAGATGACACCATGGTCAAGAGCATGTGCTCTGGCATCGCCCTGCCTAATTTGCATCTTGGCTCAACCTTTCTTAGCAACAACTGTTATTTAGCAAGTTGCTAAACCTCTCATTATCTCAATATTCTCATTCTTACAATAGAGATGATATTTTAGAGTTTAATTAACAAAACTAATGATGAGTTTTTCAACCAATGTCTCAGATTCAATGAACTATGATAGAACCTATCACGTAGGATTGTTATGAGAGTTGAATGAATTAAGGTATATAAAGTTCTTTGAATGCTACCTGGCACAATGTAAACACATTATAAAATGTAACCTCCATTGTTTATATACAACTTCCAAGCTTCAAGATTAAACACACAGAAACAGACTTCTGAAAGTCCCTTTTATGGGAGGAACAGGGAGAAAGAACTTTCTGGAGCAGGAGAGTATGAGCAGGCCAGGGAATGGCAGAAGAGAGACAGTTTATATTAATTCAGTCAGCAGATAAGTAAGACCTATGGTTTGTATATTCTTCTGGGCATGATGGATGCAACAGTAAAAACAATCTTTCCTCTTAAAGGACTAAGAGTCTAGCAGAGATTGAAGTAAATTAAATAATGTGTCCAAAATTGCCAATTTGTATCTTTGATAATTCCCACAAAGAAGAGGCATGCAGGTGCCATGCGCCTAAAATTAGGGGCTTTGGGTTAACTAGAGAAATACAGAAAGTCTGGTCTGAGGAAGTGAGACAATCTGAAATCAGAAGAATGAGCAATTTCCTGGGTGAACTGAAATGGACAGCGCGTTATAAGCAGAGCACAAAGCTCCCACAGGAGGGGGAGCCCGGCACACACACTGCTCTGAAATCAGGCTGGCTGGTGGAGAACCTGGAAGTCAGCCTGAGGGGAGAGGAAGTCAGAGGAGTAGCCAGGTAACCGTTGGCCATGGTGAGGAATACAATGAAAAAACAAGACAAATCCTGCCCTTGTAATTCCCCAAGTTCAGGCAAGGCAAGAGACAGCCCCCTGCCACTGTGTCCTCAAGGAAACTCCAGCAGTGCTCAGAGCCCTTCTTCCATCCTATGCCTCTCCTCCCTCATGCCAGCCGGACACATTCATCTCTTGGGGGGGAGGGGGGGATGACCCTAAGTTGAATTTTTGCAACTGATAATGTGCCTGGGCTTCTATTTCTGCCATTCATTTTGTGTAATATGACAGAAATACTTCAAACCAAAGAGGAAGCACAAGTCCTGGACTACAGGTTGTCTGTGTGAGATAGGTTCTCATAGCTTCTGCTGGGAATTCCTTTCTCTGCTTAGTGCTTTGTCCTGCCCATACCACTCCCCTGTTCATCCCTGCATAAGGGCTCTCTGTCTCTCACTGTGTCTTTTGATCTGAAGTGGGTCTCTTGTAGGCAGCATACGTAGGGGTCATGTTTTCTTATCCATTTAGCCCTCCTATATCTTTTGATTGAACCATTTAATCCATTTTCATTAAGTAATTGTTGATAGATTTGCAGCTATTGCCATTTTGTTATTCATTATTTTGATTCTTTTTTTTGTTTTTTCCCATCCTAAAGTAGTCCCTCTAACATTCCTTATTAATACTGGCTCGGTGGAGATGAACTCCTTTAGCTTTTTCCTGTCTGGGAAGCTCTTTATCTGTCCTTTGATTTTTAAATTATAGCCTTGCTGTATAGAGTACCCTTTGGTTGTAGGTCTTTGCTTTTCCTCACTTTGAATATTTTGTGCCAATCCCTTCTGGCCTGCAAAGTTTCTGCTGAGAAGTCAGCTGACAATCTTATGGGAGCTCCCTTATAAGTTACTATCTGGCTCTCTCTTGCTGCTTTTAGGATTCTCTTTTTGACTATAACCTTTTCCACTTTAATTATAATGTGTCTTGGTGTGGGCTTGTTTGGGTTTGGGACTTTCTGTTCTTGCTAGACTTGTATGTCTAGTCCCTTCACAAAGTTAGGAAATTTTTCAGTCATTATTTTTTCAAATACGTTCTCAAACCCTGGCTTTTTCTCTTCTCCTTCTGGTACCTCTGTGATGTGAATATTGTTACGCTTCATGTTGTCCTAGAGGTCTCTTAAACTATCCTATCTTTTTTAATTTTCAACTTTTTTTTGGTTCTGATTGGGTGTTTTCTGCTACCTCGTCTTCCATATTGTCTATTTGAGCCTCTGTTTCATCGAGTCTGCTGGTGATTCCTTCTAGTGAATTCTTCATTTCAGTTATTATATTCTTTGTCTCTCACTGGCTCTTTTTATGGTTTCTATGTCCTTTGTTATGCTTGCTATCTTTTGAAGTTCTCACTAAATTCCTTAAGCATCCTAATAAACAGTATTTTGAACTCTGTATCTGAAGGGTTGCTCAACATTATTCCATTTAGTTCTTTTTCTAGAGTTTTCTCTTGTTCTTTGAGTTGGGACATATTTCTTTGCTTCCTCATTTTGGCTGCCTTCCTGTATTTGTTTCTTTCTGTGTTTGGTTGCCTTCTCTGTGTTTTAGGTAGATCTGCTATGTCTCCCAGTCTTGGTCAGGTGGCCTTATGTACTAGGTGCCCTGTGGGGCTCTTTTAAATGTTCACTAAGTGTTAATTGAACAAATGCACAAATGGATTATATTATATTAATATCCAGCTGCAGTGATCTATATATGATATTAAGTTGTAGCTGCAGGGTCTGTATATAAATGACACTTTCAAATAATTGGTGCAATTGAGAATGAAATAGCCAATTCTAGAAAAGTATTTTTTTTCTTACAAGACATAAGGAGAAAACACAATTCAAGTACCATTAGATCTTTTAATATCAGATCCCATAATTCTCAGATGTTCTCGGAGATCTGATAAGAAGGATAGGAAACAGAAGAGGAATGGAAACACTTCTATTTATTAGAACATGTTTAAGTTTTGGATTATAACATTACAGTGACAGAAGAATTCCAACAGGTTTTACTAATCAGGAATATGGTGACTGCTGAGGCCTTAATGAGGGCGCATGAGTCCAATGCATTTTGACTTTATGTTTCATTTTCCCAAACCCACATCCAATCTTTCTGAGGAAGAATGGACTCATTACAGACTTTGTAAAAACTACTGACTATGAAGAAAAACTAGTCTCCCTTTTTAGCTTTCAAAAAAGAATCAAGTTCTATCTATTAAATCAAGATTATAAGTAGCCATATCCTTGATCACATATACTATAGTGGTACGTACCCCTTCCCCACTAGGTTCTTGAGAGAGCCATATGAAAAAATATATATGGAAGGAAGTGCTTTGGGAATGGTAAAATGTAGTCTTCAATTATGAGGTCTGACAATTAAGTTTGCGAACTTGTTGCAACAATGTTGCTAGCCTTTTTGACATCAGAGGGATTATTCATTATGAATTTGTACCAACTGGACAAAGAATTAACCGAGTTTACTATTTGGAAGTGCTGAAAAGGCTGCGTGGAAAAGTTAGATGACCTGAACTTTTCACCAATAATTCATGACTCTTGTATCCAAAATGGTTGTTTTCTATTAGTTTTAAACTTACATAAACTGTACTAGAAAAGAAGAAAAATGTAAACATCTAGGATGAATGGATATGAAGTGTCATGTAAAAATTTTAATCAACTCATGGAAATTATTTTGAACTATTAGAGAATATTAATGTTTTTCAAAAGCTATAACTTTACAGTATTTTAGAATTACACAAAATAATGCATTGATATTGTATCGATATAAAATAATTCAAACATATTAAAGTATTTAAACCAAAAAGTAAGTTGCCCTTTAATCAGATACAACCACTATTCTCTTCCTACTCATATACTCTACATCTTCTGTTTTTTCTTTTCAGACAAGCCCATTATTAAAAGTTTGTGTATGTCCTTTAGGATCTTTTCATATATATTTGTATATGTTTCTATAAAATTTAACGTTATTATTGAAGACATTTGAAGGTAGGTTAAAATATTAGCTTGTAATAGAGTTACAGCAGTGTAAAGGCAGCTGGTCTGTACTGGTAGAGAGAGAGTGGGCAGGAAAAAAATATCAAGTTTACTCTCACTTCATGTCTTCATTACATAGGGTTGGAAGTAAACTTAGAGTGTTGTTAGACTTTATAAAGAAACGCACAAGCCATCCCTTCGAGTCTCTCAAGGTCTTTATAGGTGCCAGGCACATATATAAATACAGGAGATGTGAGTTAACATTGACCTTTTGTTGGCCAGGAAGAGTTTACTTTGTCTTCATTAGGGAGTGACAGCACATTAGTGGAGTGGAGTAATACATTTTGATTTCTTTTCCTTGGTTCCATTGTTATTAGGTTTCTTTTTAATTGTTATTACACTTTTGGTGAGCCAACAGGCTTTAACGAAGATTAAGTGTCTCTGATTCGTATCTTTCAATAAATAAACTATTAGATTACACACAGAAGGTCAACAGGTACAGAAGTTACACAGTCTTGCTCTGCCTTGAACAGTATCTATCGCAAGAGATTAACAATATAACAGATGTTATTTCTGATTGAAGAAAGAGATTAATAATAATGTATAAACAAAAAAAATTCAATATTTTCTGAGTTTGAATATTCTCAAAGTAAAGGAAAATAACATTTTAAAACTATTTTTCCTATACAGAATTGAGGACTAGATTGGATATATTAATTTTACATTTATAACATTTTGACTTATTCAGCCTATTTCTGGATATCTTGTACAATGAAAAAAATGACAAAGGCATGGGAAAAAGAGTTTGAGAGGAAAGATGAAAGGTATTGAGTTTATTCATTCTAGAGAGAAGCAACTTGGAGGGCAAAGTAATGATGTTCTTCACACAAGTGGAGACTTCCCAGAAAGAGAGCAGTGACGATTGGGAGTGTGGTTTCCTCCAGCACAATTCCTGCTAGCAAGGGGGACACTTCAAGGCAGAAGAGTACTTATTTTATAATTAGCTAAGGGCAAAGGAACCACTTTGAAATCTTGCTCCAAGTCCTGCAAATTCTCAGCTGTCAGCACTGATAACAGAAGATGAGGAAACACATTTTCACCCCAATCTGAAAATTTCTAGTTATAGACCACGTTTTTAAAATTTATCTGAGTAAGAGAGAGAAAGTTGTTACTGGTGAAGTTTTACAAAGACATGGAAAATTGGATGATTGCATCCGTCTCAGATGGTTTGGTAATGAAAATTGACTTTTTTCTCAAAGTCTACCATGCTAATGACTTAATTCTAATATTATCTTAAACAACTGAAAATGGAGAACTAAGAGTCAATAATGGGAAGAAAAGGGGTGGGGCAGGCTGAGTACTAACATCTGTTGACAGTGTTCCCAAGTCTGTTCCATTGTGATGCATTTAAATAAGCTTCACTCTGATGTGGTTTGCCTGCTGACCAGAGTCCCACTGCATAACTTTAACTGTGGACATCCTGGCACCATATACCTGAACTGCAAATGAGAGGTGCCTTCCTCAGAGTTTACTGCAAGACTCAGTAAAGCTAATTCACTGGGTTTTCTCCTGATAGAAGAATGAAGATACTATATGCCAAGAATGGTATGGTGCATATGAGGTTTGACATTTAAGTTTGCAAACTCATCCTAGAAAAAGTGCTGCATACCTCATTCCTGAATATCACGAAGGTCACTTTCAAAGTATTCCCCTTAGGAAGCTATGCACCAACTTCCTTCAAAGCAATTTTGGAACTCTTTCTCTGGAATGGCCATCAGAGCTTTCACCATTATTACTATTTTATAGATGAGAAAACTGAGATGTAGTAAGTGGACTACTGTGGACCCACTACACAAGTTTTCCAGATGGCTCAAAATAAACAGTGATTGCTACTAATCATAGAAAGATGTTGGAAGACATTACAATACATTTTCCATTTTATCATTTAGTAACCAAAGAACTTATCCTACAACAGTTTACTATTGTCACTTTTCCACCATTATACTACTATTTGGAATAATAATAATAATAATAATAATAATAATAATAGCCAGTTAGACCTTAGCCTATGCAGTCGGCAATGTAGGACTGAAAAGTTAGAGATGCATTCCACTACATGATCCCTCTCTTCTACCCAATTATATGTTTTAAAGTTGAAGTAGCTTTAACATGACAAACAAAATTGTGCATACCTTGGGGACGAGTGTGCCAGCTCTAATCTTGAAGTTTCTTTTCAGACCAACTGCTTTGCTGGTTAATGTTTTAATGAGACAATGACAGACATATTTTCTGAAAATAATATGTTATCTATAATCAACTGCTTCCATTGAAAAATATCACAAACTTTTACACTTTTGCCCTGCTGGAACAGATGGCAAGCCAACTGCCAACATTTTTTTTTTTTTTTTTTTTTTTTTCAAATCTTAGAAAAGGAACAGGAAGAAAAACAAAGGATGCTTATTCTTTGTTATATGTTTTAATTATATTTACAAAGTAATTCTTTTGATGTTGAAAAGATACTGTTAAGACCCCTGGAACTCCAAAGGAGAGGGAAAAAAAGCACTGCTTGGCAAAATTGAAGACGAACTTGCTAACCATTTGAAGAATCTAATTTAGCTAATTAGTGATTTTTGCAGCTATCTACTTTTCCCCTCAGCTATTCAGCTTTAACATTAAAACACTTCCCCTCAGAGATTTCCAATGATGCATGCATCCTAGTGTTTGATAACCACTGTGACTCTGACCTTTTGATCAATAGTTTTCAATTTGAGTTTCTCAAAGACCTAAAGTTTCATAAAAGATTCTCAGTGTTATTTCAAGGGATGAGGGAAACCAAGAAGGAGGAAGAGCTCTAATTGATTTGGCTTCAATGAAAACAATCAGTTTCCATATGTTTTATAAATTTTGATGAAATTCAAATTTGAAAACTACAAACAATGCAGCATCCTTTACAACTTTCTGTTGTCATTAATTTCCCTTTTGGTTTCCCATTCAACAGATGTAATAGATAATGTCTTTCATTTGATGAGGAAAAAACAAGGAGCAGTTTTTGCCCATTTGGAGAAAAAGAGAAAGGACAACAATCTTTTCCTAGGGCTAGTGTGGTATTGGAAGGAGGAATCAAAATGGAGACTCTCTTTGGCTGAGAGAGTCCAAATCTAAGGAGAAAATTAAGACTGCTTTTAGCAATCTTACCCTAGAATTTGTCCCCCAGAAAAGACCATTATGAGCAAGGCTTGGGAATGTTTATATTACGTTCTGTTTAAAAAGGACCAGAGCAAAGGGATGCATTATGAGTTGAAGGGTGGGCGCTGAATAAATACATTTAAAAAAAAATAAAGCCATTTAATAAAATGCAAAATCTCTTAAAGGATTACTCAAATAAAACAAACAAACAAACAAAATAAATAAACAAATACAGAAGGAATTTACTGAAGGAAAAGACCAAACAGGCTTGAAATATAGTGAGAGAGAGTTTTACAATTGCATTATAAAGGGGAGTGGATATGTGTGTACAGAGAAGAACATTAAAAGTAAATCCAGGGTGCGGGCTAAAGCATGCTCTCTCCTTGTCACACTAGAGATTTCCTTCATGCTATAACAGCTGCTAGGAAGGATAAAAAGGTCCTAGCAGTAATCAACAGTGTTCTGTCCCCTCTCCAGAAAAGCAGAAAGCAATGACCCAGTGTCTAGAAATTGCCAAATCCCTATAACCCTGATAGTGCTTAATTATCTTGCTTCAAATAGGTTCTAAACTTTGTTTTGGGATCTTATATTTGGTGACTTATTAAAGAGTCAAGTTACTGGACAAGTTAAGTACTGGACAAGTTAAACAGACAAGGGAGACTGTATTCAAGACTACTGGAATAATGAGAAAAGATTAAACTCACCTCTTCTGAAACAAAAAGGGAAGAATTTTTAAATGCTGGGGTAAGCTAATGAAATACTACTGGAAGATGTTACAGGGGAGTATGGTCAGTGTGCTTAGTCCATCTGTGTTGGCTAATTGGTGCTGATCTAAGTTAGGCTCCTGCTCCGCTGTATGGACTGGAAGACAGGGGTCCTATCTCTTGATTGCATTTCAAAGGGAAGGCTCCCAGTTCCTTGACAAAGGCTTACAGCGGGTTGTGAAAGGACTGTGAGAATGTTTGCATTTTGTAAGGACAGAGAAAATATTTACAATCACATGTTTTCTTAAGTAAATGCACTAAGAGAAAGAAAATCAAGGGCTTATAGTCAGAAAGAAAGCTGTCTAAAGTTTAGTCAAACTGAGGGAAACATTAGGCCCTCTTGGTTACTCTTAAGACTAAAACAGCCAACAAAACTACTCCTTTTCTGACCCTTAGCATCTCAAACTTACTTCTCGTAGGTTGAAAATACGTGTTTATATGTCTGTCTTTCACCTAAACTAACACTTTCACTCCTGGCAACTATTCCAATATAAAGTGGCAAATTTAGATTTCTCAAAAATGTATTGACCAAGTGTGGAATCAAAGCCAGGAGTGCAGTTTCCAGGCTCTCGGCCTCACGTGGAAAGGTGCTGGCTCA